>NW_012117488.1:1082293-1087114 GCF_000951035.1 Colobus angolensis palliatus
GCACCGATTGTCCGGCACTCACTAGTGAGATGACCCTAGTACCTCAGTTCAAAATGCAGAAATCACTGGTCTTCTGTGTCCTTCGCGCTGGGAGTTGGAGACTGCAGCTGTTCCTATTCGGCCATCTTGCTCCGCCTGTCAGGGGACTTTACAACAGTGAAACTACTCCGTATGATACTATAATGGTGAATACATGTCATTTTACATTTGTCCAGACCCATAGAACTGCAACACCAAGAATGAACTCTAATGTAAATATGGTGGACTTTCCGCAATAATGATGTATCAATATAGGTTCACCAATTATAGTAAAGGTACCACTCTGGTGGGGGATGTTGATGGAAAAGGCAATGTATGTGTGGGGACAGGGGATCTGTGTGAAGTTTTTCTACCTTCTGCTCAATTTTGCAGTAAACCTAAAACTGCTCTAAAAAGTAAAGTCTATTACAATTATTTTTACAAAGTAAAGAATTAACAAATGTTAATTCTTACTGTGATTGTTAAAATCTGACAGCCTGTCTGAAAAATAGTTTCCTATGGACAGTGCTTCATGAGCAGTGTATTTTCTATTAATATTCATGTTTATAATTCTTCTGCAATTTTATTTAGACTTGGATGGATAGAAGCAAAACATGGCAGCTTTCTCACAGATCCTAGCAGCTGATGGGCAGAGGTTAATTTGTCTGTACATGGACACATTAGCTTGTCACATCTGCTATTAATTGCAAACAGATATATTCATCTAATTAAACATTGCAAGGAACTGACCTAAATTGTTCAATGCCTGTTGCTATATTGACTCCACATTAGCACACTTCTGGCTACATGTTTATCCTTGCTATACTGATATGAAGTAGCAGTCTCAACTCTACAGCTAGTAACAGTTCTTGCAGTCATCACTGCTGGTATGTTAACTATGCTTGAAAAGAAAAAATAAAACTCATGTGACATAATCATGTGAATTTGCTGCTGAACTACAGCCATTTCTACCCCATTGCCTTGACCAAGAGCACTTTCAAATACTTATTTTTTGTGGCAGCTGTCTAAGTGAGTTGCAGTCATTCTAATTTTGGAGTTCATTATTAGGACAAACAGTTGTGGTACATCAATAGCCCATCAGAATTAATTAAACAGGGAATAGCAACTGAATGTACATCAGATCATTCTCAAGCAGTCGGGGCAAAGGCTATATCGCTCTACTCAGACTTGGGACTGGCTTACTTTGTGCTTGCACGTGGGACATGTTTAGTGATGACCAGATAGAAAATGTTTCCATGTGGCAAGTATATAAATAACAGAAGCACAGAAATTGGATGCAGTTTTGCATTCAGTTACCAGTGTGCATTTTTTCTTTATTTTTTATCAGCATTAAATTCCCTATTACAGCTATATTGGCATATCTTTCTTTCCCTGCATTTGAAGGTCTCCCTCGACTTCTCAATTTCGAAGTCCCACTTGGTGCCCACAGTGGTGTCCAACATCTAGGTACTTGGTAAATATTGACCACATGAAAAAAATCGAGGAAACTGGTTTCTATCTTAGGTGAGAAATAGGCAGTCCATTTAAATATAAACTTGTTAGTGAGCATGTGAAGGAATTTTTCAATATACTGAAAGCAAACTTTTAAAAAGATAGGAAAGATAATAGTATTTTTTAAACAAAAAGATTTAGTGAAGTCAAATTTTATAATGGCATAAGCAGGTTTTCATCAATCCTTCCAACAGTCGACATATAATGCTTTGAATTGACATTCATGAATGTTTGAAGATGAGGGTACACTGTACCATCTTGCCAAATCCTGGTGCCCCTATAGAAAACAGCCTTCCTGAGCCGGGAAGAGTACCTGATAAGATGGGGTCCTTGCAGAGAGCCTTGCCTGCAAGTGCTAAAGAACTTTGCAGGCAAAGAGCAATTGAATTCTGTATCTCCTTTCACCTTTTTTTTCTATATTATTTAGTATAGTAGCTTGGGCACTTGGAAATAAATGTGCTTTGCATGCTTCTCCTAACAGATTGAACAGTAGATATGCTGAAAGATTGATGCAATAGGCCCCTTATACTGGAGACCGAGATGCTGCAATATTGCTTTAGGAACCATCCACTGGCTTCTCTTTAAATCTGGACTTGACATTCTCTTGGCAGCATCCAGTCTCCCCTGCCTTACTCTAAGCTTATTGGCATAACTCTTCATGATCCAAGCAATGGGCTTTCATTTTGATCTTGATGGAGGGATCAGATATAGGAGACTGAATTCAGGAATGGAAGCCAATAGCTGTTTAAGAATATCTGTTCTTTTTTTAAAAAAAAAAAAATCCCTTCCCTTTTCCCCCAAGCTACAATTCTGAAATAAGAAAGACTCTTGTTGAATATGAGTATGGATTCATCTTTTGTAATGGGAAAATTCACTCGTTTTTCATTCAATAAACACAAGAATGGGTGGCCCCAAGATGAACTAGAAATGGTGCTTGCTGTTGAGGAGCTCATAGTCTATAGAGAAGTGGAGGAAGATATCCTGATAGTGAGTAATTGGAGGAAAGAATATATGAAGCACAAGGAAGTTCAAAGGAGGGGATCATTGATTCTCTCCGGGGCAACAAGAATTCTGTTGGGAAGCCTTCACACAGAAGGCGATACAGAAGCAAGCTATTGAAGAGAGCTACTGCCTTTTAATTGGGAATACTTGAGAAGTCAAGGAACATTAGTATCAAATTGTATTTATGAATTCAAGTACCCAGTAAATATTTATCGATGTCTACTGTATGTTTGGCACCAGCAAATATTTATCGATGTCTACTATATGTTTGGCACCATTCTAGCAATAGGGTTGTCACAGTGAAGAGAAAGACAAAGTCTCCATGTTGGGGACCTTAAATTTTAGTTGAGGAGACAGACAATTAGCAAATAAATATCTAAAGTGTCAGGCAAGGATAAACACTATAAAGAAGAATAAGAAGCAGAGTAAAGGATAAAGAACAATGATGATGGTGGCAGCATATTTTGCTTTCTCGTGTTGAGTAGACATGGAAAGCCTGACTTGGATGAGATGATGTTTGGGAAGAGAGCTGACGGAGTACTGTGGAGAGTCATGTGGTCATGTGGGTGTCTGGGAGAAGATCATTCCAGGTAGAAGTCGACTCTGTCCAGTTTTTCAACATTAGCAAGAATTAAAGAGCTGTGTTTCAGAGAGAGAGAGAGAGAGTGTGTGTTTAACAATTCCACAAAGTGAGTACTTTCATATCCCCACTTTACAGATGAGAAAAATAACTTGCTGAGTCCTATCAAGAGCCTTGTCCAGGGCAATAGGGGAACTAGGTCTTCATTTAGGGCTTAGCATTTTTCTTCACAATTGGTACAATCCGATGCTAATTGGTAATTTTATGAGCTTCTGGAGTCTATACCTGTATTTTCCCCTAAAGTAATGGTTTCCAAGCCTGATTGAACACATTTACTCCCAATTTTTTAAATTACACATTTAAAAAATATAGATACCAAGAACCCATCTCAGAAATTCTGGTTCAGCAGATATGGGGAGAGACCTGGGTATCCAGCTCCTCCAGGTGGAATCTCACCCAGCTCTCCCAGATTTGAGAACCACTGTTTTAAAAGTACTTCTCACACTTTAAGGCACATAAAACTCACCTGGGGCTCTTGTTAAAATGCAGATTTAAATTCAGTAGGTCTTAGGCTGCAGGTGCTCCATTTCTAATAAGCCAGAGCTGCTAGTCCTTGGCCACAGTCTTAGTAGTAAGTTTCTATGCTTCAGTGTCAACAATGGAACTGGACCAGCTCACGGGGATATGGGCAATGAGAAACAGTTCAAACCCCAGTATAGAGGCATGGAGAGGGGCAATTCATCCCACCTCTGCTGTCTGTCTAGTGCTCACAGAGGTTCCTCAGAGCCCAGTCCTCTCTTCCCATGAGAGCTGGAGGACAGAGCAGTTCTCAGTGGGGCATGAGCAGTAGTGAGGGAGGCACTTGAAGCTCTGTCTTAGTGGGACAAGTTGGGGATCTCGACGTAAGCATTCTTGGATCATTTTCCTCTCTCTCTACCCAACCAGTGTATCTCTGCTGTGAGTTGAAAAAAATCCCACCTGATCCAGGAAATCTTCCCGCCTACTTCCTACCTGAACCCTCCACTATCCGTTCATCCTCAGTGCCCTTCATTATGACTACTTTCTCCTTTATTGTTTCATCATATCTCCTTTCTCCTGCTTTGTGTGAGTCATCCTAATTTCTCCAATGTGATTATAAACTCTGCAAGGCCATGGCACTCACAGGAAGCTGAATTAATGGTAAGAAGCATAGAACCTTGACGTTAGAAAAAGCTCATGAAATTCAATTTCTCTCTTAGGCTGAAATTATGTCTACAATTCTCAACGAAGATAATTATCCAGTCCCCTGCCGAATTGTGCCAATTCTGGAAAGCTTGCTTCTTTATGATTTGCTCAATTAAAAAAAACCAAACTCACAGAATTGAAAGCTGGCTTCTCTCATTTTATTATTGATAGCCAAGAAAATGAGAATAGTAATATATAAAAATATTTTAAGTGCCTAAAATACACAAGGTCCTGTTCTAAATTTTATATAGTTTATTTTATTTAATCTTCACCACAATCTTATAAGGCAGATATTATCATTAACACCCAACCCCAACAGGGAGAGAGAAAGGTCAAGAAAATTGTTCCAAGGGCATATGACTCAAGAGAGTGGAAAAGCCAACATTCAAAGCAGACAACCTGACTGCAGAGAATATACTGTCTGTATATGGCATATGGTCATCCTGGAAAATCAATCTGTTTTATCCATTGTTTTTTTTTTTTTT
>NW_012117488.1:1092095-1104723 GCF_000951035.1 Colobus angolensis palliatus
GGCACTCACTAGTGAGATGACCCCAGTACCTCAGTTCAAAATGCAGAAATCACCGGTCTTCTGTGTCCTTCGCGCTGGGAGTTGGAGACTGGAGCAGTTCCTATTCGGCCATCTTGCTCCGCCCCCCTTATCCATTGTTTGCATGTAGAAAGTCAAGGCCACCGAAGGGGAAATTATGTCTTACTTAAGGGAAATCTCTTTTTTACTTCAGCTGTCCCTCATGTGTTCGGTGAGTCAAACCACTCACTAAATGAGACTTTGTGGTCTGAAATGGTGTTGGAAACCCTATGACAGTTCTAGAGTTTTCTAGTTAGGAGTGATGGGAGGTGGAGAAATCCTTGATCTTATCTTTTGGTTTCCAGTTAATTAAAGTTGCATTGATCCTGCAAAATAGAAATGGGCTTCCAGTTGGCCAATACCCAGCTCGGAACAATCCAATGACTACCATCAAACTTCGAATCAAATCCAAATTCCTTATCATAGTCTACAGGACCCTACATGAACTAGACAAGTCTCCAGGTTCATTGACCCAGACATCCATAACATCTATGGGACCCAGACAAGAGGTAAAAGTGGAAAATCATATATCTAAATATTAAAAATTATAAGTTAAGCTAATAAACTGTTAAATATGTTCTATTCTCCTACTCAGGAAAATGTACCTTGCTAATGACAAAAACAGAAAAAGCACATGTGAAGCTATGATTTATGGTTTTTATGTAACCAAAGGTCTGCAAAATGTCAGACAAGTGAATTTAATGATTATTGCAAATATCTAGATGTTTAGTAAAATGAAAGGATTGAAGTACTTTTCCATATTTCAAGAGTTAGTTTTTTCTTAAATAGTCAATATTGTTTATTACAATTAAAAGGCAAATGCAAATTATAATTGACTATCGAATTTTTAAATAAAATTAGTAAAGAAAGCTGAAATATTATTTAATCTTTTGAAAATTCAAAAATGACAGATGCTGGTGAGACAGTGGAGAAAAGAGAACATTTCTACACTGCTGGTGGTTGTGTAAATTAATTCAGCCATTGCAGAAAGCACTGTGGTGATTTCTTAAAGAACTTAAAACAGAATTATCATTCTACCCAGCAACCCTATTATTGGGTATACACCCAAAAGAATACAAATTGCTCTACTGTAAAAACACATGCACTTGTATGTTCATTGCAGCACTATGCACAATAGCGAAGACATGGAATTAACTCAAATGCCCATCCGTGGTAAACTAAAGAAAATGTGGTACATGTATACCATGGAATACTATGCAGCCATTCAAAGGAATGAGATCATGTCCTTTGGAGCAACATAGATGGAGTTAGAGGCCATTTTCCTAAGAAAACCAACACAGGGATAGAAAACCAAATAGCACATGTTCTCACTTTTAAGTGGGATCTAAACAGTGAGAATACATGGACACTAGGAAGGGAACAACAGACACTGGAGCCTACTCGAGGGTGGAGGGTGGGAGGAGAGAGAGAATCAGAAAAAAATGTCTATTGGGTACTATAGTTTTTACCTGAGTGACAAAATAATCTATACACCAAACCTCTGTGACGTTTAGTTTACCTATATAACAAACCTGCACAAGTACCCCTGAACCTAAAAGTTATAAAAAGAAAAGTCAATTAAATATTTTTATAATGTAAAATATGCACAATTCTAGAGCTTAGTGTTTATCTAGCTGTCTCAGTATTGCACTTCATACCTATCACATCCAGACCTACATACATACAAACTTGAGATAAATATGTACTGTTTAGTATTGTAAAATATTCCGCAGCTTCCATATGTAACTGTTGCCAATACCACCCTAATTTGTGAACACTGCTAGAGCTGGGAAATGGAATAGGAAGAGAAGCAAGAACATCAACAATCTGAGAAACAATTTTCATTATGCAAAAATCAATTGTATTTATACTTTCTTAGAAAAAGGATTTGACAAGTCAATTAATTTGTCTTTTTTTAAAAAAAAGCTAAAGCGCTTTCATGTCTCAAACCTTCACTCACTGCATTCCAAAGTTGTGTGTCAGCACAACAAACCACAAACCTTGGCATTCAGACACAGTTGCCTTTTGTTTTGAGCACCTAAGTCAAGAGATGTGGACAATTCCCTAGAGCCTGGAGAGAGTGAGTCATGAGGGCAGCTGTTTAAAACTGCAGGTTATGATGTAACCAGAGCAAATCGCCAGCTTCTGTGTGATAGACACCCATGTGCCTGCCATTTGTGTGTGTGTGTGTGTGTGTGACCTACACGGCTTTTTAAAGCAGAGGCAAAGGTAAGAGCCCCTTTTGCCTGGTGTAAAGGCGACATTGCTCTGGCCTCACTGTTTTTCAAACACATGCGGGAGTACCCTGCTTTAAGGCCTTTGTACTTGCTCACTTCATTGTGAAAGCCCTGCCACCATAACTTTGCATCATTTTGCTCCCTTACTTCATTCAGGTCTCTGCTCAAATGTCATCCCTTCCAGATGCCACCATGACCACTCTATCTAAAATAGCACTCCTTTAAAAATATTGCTCTATGCATTTATTATTAGCTATTATTAATGCAGAAAAAGGAAACAAAAAGCTCACAAAGACTACATAAGACACATTACAGGGAAAAAGAGTGACTGAAATGGATTGACAGTATCCTAGGTTCTTGAGGGATGCATTTCTGGGGGAGGTAGACCTCTAATTCCTGGTGGAGGGGAGGGGGTCTAATTCCTGTATTGTATATTTCAAAATAGCTAGAAGAGAGGATTTTGAATGATCTTATCACAAAGAAATGATAAGTGTTTGAGGTGCTGGATATGCTAATTACCCTGATTTGATCATTACACTATGTATAAATATATTCAAACATCACACTGTATTCCATAAATATGTCCAATTATTATGTGTCCACTAAAAATAAAATAAAACTTAAAAATAAGTAAAATGGTAATCCTGCTGCCATCATTATCACCTTGCCCTGTTTTGCATTTCTTTGTAGCCCTTATTAATTGCTGAAATTACATTATATATCTGTCTCCCTCACCATGTGCAAGTTATCTGAAGAAAGAAACCTTGTCTCTCTTTTCATGGCTATATCTCTGGTGCCTAGAGATATTATTGAGATATATCTCTGGTGCCTAAGAATATTATGGGGTCTTCAATAATATTTTTATGAGTGAATGAATAAATAAGTTTGGAATATCAGTTTCTTATTGCAAGGAGGGAATTATTACATTTTAGCATGAAGGTTTTGGGTAAGGAGAGGGCTATCCTTTGCCCTCTGGGATTGCCTGGGTTCCTAGGCAACAACTGGAACCAGGCACACCTCTTTCTCCCTGCAGGATATCTGAGAGCTTTGACTTTCCTCTTTGGTATAATGAAGAACAAAGCAGATGTGACAATGAGCAAATTAGCAATACTTTTCTTATCCTTACCTGGGAATTTGTGGAGATGCCTTTCAATTATAGTAGTGCTTTCTCTGTTGCAAAAAAAAAAGAATAGAAACACAATATTAACCAAGGCCAAGATGATCTGCCTTCAACTAATACCAATTAACACTTTCCAAGTGACAAGATTAGCAATGAAGTGCTGGTTTTCATGTTCTAGGGAATAGATACATGAGAGTTTCATTTTCTGTCGCTGTATACTAGGCCTCTGCAGAAGGATCTTTCCTCAGGAACCCAAACTACATGGGTCAGATCATTTCATTGGAAGACACACAGAAAATGTAAAAAAAGGAGAATAAGCTGGAGCCCTGACTTTGAGGAGTGAGAGAGTGAAATGTTATTACAGAAGTACTTATAAAAGTGAGAGTTAAAGTCTACTCGCTGACTTCCATGTTGTAGCAATTGTCCCCAAATTATTCTCTTCCTTTCTAGTCAATAGTCTTACATCTTTGTATCCCTTGAGACCTCTGGGGACCCTGCCTGGAAGTTGAGCAGAGATTACTACACTATCAAGCCTCCCTGGATGGGAGGTTATTTTATTGCTGAGTGTCTGTAGAGAATTTCCATGTTTCTTTCTGGTTCTATTGTTTTCATTGTGATTTTTTTGTTCTGAGTATGTATGAAAAGAAACTGTAAAACCCCAGTATATATGAAAAGAAACTGTGTAAAACCCTTCACTGGGTGAAGCTTCCCAGGAACTTGTTTCCAAGTGATTGCCTTAGTAAATGTTAATGTAAACAAGTGATTAAAGAAGCATGATCAGAATGATAATTGAATAGTCAGGGATAAACATATGAAACTGCAAGGATTCATGGGGTGCCTAGTATGTTCTCAGCAATGTATTAAGCACTGTGGGGGTGTACAGAACATTTGTGGTGTTTTGTGTTCAAATAGCATGCATTTCTTCTTCCTAACAGGACCAAGATGTCTGCAGAGTTAAATACATTAATTAAATGCAATTTCAGTGGATGTCCCAATGTTTTAAACTGAATAACATGACTTAAAAGAAGATATGGGAAACTTCAACTCCCTGAAAAATGAAATAGATATATACTTCTCTATTTCTTCCGCTAAGTACAACTGAAAACTGTGACAATCTATATAAAACAAACTTAAGAAGACTCTGAAAGGTAAGAATGAATTTTCTTTTGCCTCCTTTATTCCAGACTTGTAACTGAAGAAGCCATCAAACCAAGACATTCCCAACAGACCCATATGGAAAAAGTCCCAATGAAAGCCTGTTCTTTAGCCAAAGGGGCCGGAAAACAGCAAGATAGCAGGACAAGGTATGTTTACATAACAACTACTCTATTACCCCATATTATCCAAAAAACAGAACCCAGAGAATGTATACACAGACACACACACAAACACACACACACACACACACACACACACACCCCTATATATGTATATATGTATGGTTTGGGCTCATTCAAGGCTGAGAAGTTCCATGATCTCCCGTTTGCAAGCTTCAGACCCAGGTAAAGTCAATGTTTCAATTCAAGTCTAAGATAGTGAAAAAACTGTGTCCTACTTTGAAGGCAGTCAGGCAAGACGAATTTCTATTTACTACAGAGGGTCAGCATTTTTTTTTTTTCTATGTAAGCCTCCAACTGATTGGAGGGGCACACTCACACCATAGAGAGAAATCTGCTTTATGTACTCTACTAATCCAAACATAACACACTCAGAATGATATCTGACCAAATGTGTAGATACCTCTTGGCCTAGTGAAGTCAACATATAAAATTAATCATCACAACTGCTTCAGCCAAATGCCACAGAAAAATAGGTGGTGCCACCCACATCCATACCAGCAAAGGCTAAGTAAGGAGCCTAGACTTCCACCCTTGCCAGTGTATAAGGAAACATCTCAGCCTGTTGGGGCAGAGTTCTAAAATGGGCACCTTGTGATAGCTGCTAAGGTCTCAGGGAATGTGAGGAATTAAGTGTGAGCCTCCTCCCTGGGTCAGTGCCACTGTACAATACCCTAGAAGGTCCCTATGTTAGTTTCAGGTCACATGAAGGTTGAGAGACTCTCTCGTAGCTAGGACTGCAGGAGTCCACAGTGAGAATGTGAGCCACTGAGGGCCTCTCACTTATCCTTTCCCTGTACTGGGGAGTCTCTCTTGGCTCCCAGCTGGTCCCAGCTGAGCATGCTGCCTCATTACCTTCTCCTTTTATGGTTTTAGGTATTGCCTGTCACTTTTCTGTTGAATTCCGGTGTTCTCTCTTGGATACTCTATTCGAAGTGTGATTATCTATTCATTATCTTAGTTCTTCTTACTGGAGGGTGAGAGCATGAAATTCCCCTGATCAGCCATCTTGAAGCATGGACATGAAAATCTTTGACAAAATTAGCAAATAGGGCCGGGTGTGGTGGCTCACGCCTATAATCTCAGCACTTTGGGAGGCCAAGGTGGGCAGATCACCTGAGGTCAGGAGTTCAAGACCAGCCTGACCAACATGGTGAAACCCTGTCTGTACTAAAAATAAAAAAATTAGCCAGGTGTGGTGGTGCATGCCTGTAATCCTAGCTACTCAGGAGGCTGAGGCAGGAGAATTGCTTGAACCCGGGAGGTGGAGGTTGCAGTGAGCCGAGATCGTACCACTGCATTCTAGCCTGGGTGACAGAGTAAGTGAGACTCCGTAAAAAAAAAAAAAAAAAAAAAAAGAGTAAATGGAATTAGACAATATATCAGAAAAAGGTTTATATAGTGACCTAGTGGAGTTTCTTCCACAGATATAATTCTGGTTCAACATTTGAAATCAATTATGTAATATACCATATTAACAGGCTAAAGAAGAAAAATCATATAATCATTTCAACTGATGCAAAAAGTTGATAAAATTCAATTCCCATTCATAGTAAAAACTCTAAGAAAAATAGGAATAAAGGGAAAATTCTCAACTTGACTGAGAAGATCTATAAAAACCCTATAGCTAACTTCTACTTAATGGTAAAAGGCTGAATGGCTTTTCCCCTAAAATTGGCAACAAGGAAAGAGTGTCTACTCTTACTACTGTCACCCCATAGTACTAGAAATTCTAGCCAGGGCAGCAAGGCAAGAAAAGAAAACGAAAAATATATGTATCTGATATTGTTTGGCTCTGTATCTCCACTCAAATCTCATCTCAAACTGTAATCCCCATGTGTCAAAGGAGAAGCCTGGTGGGAAGTGATTGCATCATGGGGGCAGATTTCATCCTTGTTGTTCTCATGATAGTGAGTGAGTTGTGAAGAGATCTGGTGGCTTTAAGTGTGGCATTTCCCACCTTGTTCCCTCTCTCTCTTCTGCTCCACCGTGGTAAGACCTGCTTGCTTCCCTTTTGTCTTCTGCCATAATTATAAGTTTCCTGAGACCTCCTAGTCATGATTCCAGTTAAGCCTGCAGAACTATGAGTCAATTAAATCTCTTTTTTTCATAAATTACCCAGTCTCCGGTAGTTCTTTATAGTAGTGTGAGAATGGACTAATATAGTATCAGAAAAGAAGAAATAAATCAGTCCTTATTTACAAATAACATGATTGTCTTCATAGAAAATCCTAAAGAATCTACAAAAAAACCATGTATAACCAAAAGTTTACTTGAGTTTAGATAGGTCACAGAATACAGTATAAATATACAAAAGTTTACTGTATTTCTAGGTACTAGCAATAAGCACATGGACAGTGAAATTAAAATAATTATGAAATTACTGACATTAAAAATGTGATACCACTTAGAATCACTTAAAAATTAGATACTTTGACATAATTCTAACAAAATATGTATAGAACTTGTGTGCTGAAAAATAGAAAACATTGATGAAAGATATTAAAGAAGATACAAATATTTGAAGAGACGTGTCATATTCATGGATTGGAAAATTCAATATAGTGAGGGTGTTGGTCCTCCCCAGTTGATAAACAGGTTTAACCTAAGATGTTTTCTAAATGTGGGAAAGATTATTCTAAAATATTTCTTAAAAGTTAAAGAAACTAGAATTGGTAAAACAAAATTGAAAATAGTGAAGTGGGAAAAATCAGCCTACATGATTTCAAGACTTATTATACAGCTACAATAATCAAGTCTGTGTGATATTTAGGAGAGGGCTAGATCTGGAGATTAATTAATACAGAATTGAGAAACCAGAAATAAATAACCCACACCAATATGCCCAACTGATGTTTGACAGAGGTCCCCAAGCAATTTAATGGAGGAAGGTAGCTTTTTCAACAGTGTTGCTGAAGCAAGTGGACAAAATATATGAACAAAAGATATGCACGTATATGTCACTGAAGATATGTCGATGGAAAACAGCACATGAAAAGATGATAAATATCATTACCATTTAGGAACTGTAAATTAAAACCATAATAGGATATTACTACACATCTATCCAAATGGCTGCAACAAAAAATAGTGACAACACCAAATGCTGGCAAGAATGAAGAGAAACTGAGTCATTCATATATTGCTGGTGTGCATGTAAACTGGTATAGGCATTCTGGAATATAGTTTGCTCATTTCTTATGAAGCTATACATGGAACTAGCATACAACCTAGCAATTACAATCTCAAGCATTTATTCTAGAGAAATGAAAACACATTCACACAGAAACATGTGTGTAAATGTTCGTATCAGCTTTATTTGTAATATCCTCTAAATGAGAATGGTCCAGATGTTTTTCAACAATGAATGATTAAACAAATTTTGGTACATTGAAACCATGAAATACTACTTACCAATTTAAAAGAATGAAGCATTGATTTAGGCAACAGCTTGGATAAATCTTAACGGAGTTAAGCTGAATGAAAAAGTCCACTTCAAAAGGTTATACACTGCATGATTCCATTTATATAACATTCTTGAAATGACAAAATTATATAAATTTAGAACATATGAGTGGTTAAGGAGTGGATGAGGGCAGGAGGGAAGTGGATATGACTATATGACTGTAATAGAGCAACACAAGCGTTCCTTGTGAGGAAGGAAATGTTCTATATCTTGACTGTATCAATGTCAGTATGCTGATTGTGGTATTGCACTACAGTTTTTCAGTGTTGCCATGGGAAGAATTTTGGAATTTCTCTATTATTTCTACACCAGCAAGTGAATCTACAATTATCTCAAAATAAAAATAATAATTTTATAAAAAAGAATATGTAGAAGATTAAATGAAAATAGTCAACAAAATTATTAAAAAGAAAAGCAGTGATATTTTACTACAGATAAATAATCCCCTAGAGCCACTGTAATTACAATAATCTAGTACTAGCATAAAATACCAATGGAATAGAATAGAGAGCCAATAAATATATCCCAGTGGCTCTGGGAAGTTAACATGTGCCAAAGGTAATATTTCATTTTGGGGGGAAAAGAATAATTTATTTAATAAATGATGTTGACATGACTTTTTATTTTATTTGGAAATAAAAAATACAGATTGTACTCTTACCTTTCATTATATATAAAAATAAATCCCAAAAGTGTTACAAATTTAAAGTACAAGGTTATAAAAATTTTAGAAGAAAAATTAGGAGAGAATAAGGGTAAGTGCAAGACAGAGTATTAGAAGTCTAATTCTAGTAGAAAAACAGAAGAAAACTAGAAGGAAAAACACTGATTGTATTTATTGACTATTTGTGTTTGCCCTTTAGTAAATTTTTTTATACATTTTTCTATTATGCTGCAATTAAAAATTTTAATCGGTGAGTACCATTAATATACAATGCTGGTGAAATTGAAGTATTACAATCTTAGAGCCTTATAGTCTGGAAATATCTGTAGTAACTTGAAAATGCTCATACATTTTAATATCAGTTCACTTTTGGAGAATTTCTCCTTTAGAAATAAATACAGCAGTTTGAAAAAGAACATTACAACATTATTTATAATGACAAAATCAGAAACATTCTGAATGTTCATCAGTAGCAGATTGGTTGAATTAATTGTCATGCATTGATATTATTCAGCTGTTGATAAAGAATGAGTTCTACTGATACTGATTGACTCATACAGTTTTTCTTATGAGCTATAGAGAAGTGACTGTTATGTAATCTAAGTTTTGTAATATAAATGACCACAAAGCCCAGTATATGTACTTATATATTCATAAATAACTAATGAGCATGAAAAGAAGGGTAGAAGGCTGTATACCAGCACGGTAACTTTGGCTCTTGGGTCAGGAATAACGTGAGGGAGAGGGGTAAGGAGAAAGGAAGAGAGATGAGTAAACAGAAGGATTAAGATCAGGGAAGAGGTGTTTTGAATTTTTAAAAGGTATATGTAATACAAGCTTATTTATACATAAAAAGTAGGGTATGTATGTGTCTAAAGAAGGATATGAAAATTTGGTCACATAGTGCTACTAATGATGATTGTCTCTGAGTGGTGGGACCTAAGTAATTTTTTTAACTTTCTTCTTTATATATGAATTTGCTCAACTTTCTAATAATAAGAATGCATTATTTATATATTCAGAAAAAGCAATAAGGCTTATATTTTAATTTAGTAGGGGAAAACCAACACATATTTTTATACTTATTTTAGTGTCCTTGAGGAGAATTTGCCTAGGAGATGCAAAGAGAGAGAAGCCTATACTTTGAGGGTGGAAGCCCCTCTGACAGGTAGGCTGGAGCTTCCAGGATGGAGAGAATAAGAGTGTTACCGCCAGGGAGTTTGACTGGTGTAACATCCAAACAGCAATATTGAGTAGACAATGAAATATTTGAAACCAGAATTGAGAGGAGAGGGCTAACCAAAGTTTTAAACCTGTTCAACTGGTCGTTTGCTGGTACCTTTTTGTTGAATCTGGAATATAGGGAAGGAGAATCGATTTTGAACAAAACCTATAGAGTTACATTAGTAACCTAGAGGGAATGGATTTCAGAAGGCTAAAAAATTCAGCAGTGGATAAAAGAGATAGTAGATGTCAATACATTTTAAAGATGTTTTGTATTAAATAAGACTTTTAAAAGAGGTTGCAACAATTCAACGAATACTTATTGACTACTTCCTACCAGGTGCTGGGCTTGGCACTGGGGTCTAGCAGCCCCTTTAGCTAACCTAGGGTAAAGGTAGGTGGAACAATCATGGTCATGTGTGTAGTTCATCTATTGTATGAGGCCAACCCAGCATGAATCGAAGACAGACACCAGAACAGGCTGTAAATGATCAACACTCTGCCACTTGACACTTCTTGTTCAAGATCCTTCTTTCCAGGACCTCAGAAAAATATCAAAAAAGATTTCTATCAATTCCTCATCTCCAATGTATACTTGGAGCTCTCTGTAACGACCTTGTTTCCCTCCCTATTATCATTGTGCCAATATGTGCCATTACTACCTTCTTCTGTTGAGTTTTGCATAAGTTTTGATTAGTTAGAATGGTTTTGCAATAATGCTGAGAAATTGTCTTTTTTTTTTTCTAACTTTAATAGATGCTATTTACTATATGCCAGGACAGGAGTAATTGCCTTACACATTACAAAGTAGACATGATTAGTTTCCATTTTACAGATGAAGAGACTTGGAGATGTTAAGTAATTTGTCCAGAATATTGGAGGTTTTTGGTGGCAGGCTTAGGACTTCTGAGTTCAAAGTGCACACTCTTCCTTCTGCAACAAGTGGCACAATGTCTTAGGCAACAGTCCTTGAGGGTCTCCCTTTCCTGAGGATGCAGTAGCAGTGGAACAGTGAGGCGTAAGTGCGCTGCAAACATTTGCTGCCCAGTGAGGAGGAGCTCAGTCTGTCTCAAGTAGGGGCATTGTGTCTTTTTTTAGCTTTACACCTATGTTTAAGTTACTAGCTTTTTGCTAGGCACAGTTTGAGGTCCCAATTAATAATAGGTCCTGTTTAATAATAATAATAGTAATAATGACCTCTATTTATTTATATTTTATTTTGTGGTAGGAAGAGAATCAAGCGCTTTTCATGATGTAACTCACTTAATTTTCACAACAGTCCCATGAAGTAGGTATTTCTGTTACCCTTATAGGTAAGAAAATGGAAGCACAGAGAGTTTAGGTAACTTACCTAAAACCACACAGCTAGGAAGTGATAGAGCTGGAATTGAAACCTGGCAGAATGATTCCAGGTTTTTCATCTTAACCATACCGTACAGACCCATCATCAAGAAAATCAAAGGAGAGAGGAGATAGCCAAGTAAACAGACAAATGCCATGCAGACTAGTAAGGACCATGATTGAGGCATACACAAGGCACTGTGGAGTTTTGAGAAAAGCTAGACCTAGGGAGAAAGTCAGGAGAATTGTCCCACGAAGAATGCAGAGAATAGAAGATAGTCCCAGGCAGTATTAGTATTCATGTTTTATAGGTGAAGAAAGAGAGGCACAGAGAGATTAAGTCATTTGCCCATTTGTAGCTGGTAAGGTGGTAGAACAAGGATTTGAACTCCGGCAGTCTGGCACCAGATTCTGTGCTCTTAGTCCCTGTATTGTGATGAGAGTAAGATAGTGAGCTAAATTTCGAGCATCTCAAATTTTAGACGACTGTGGAGACATCAAATGGAAATTTTCTGTAGGCAGTTGGGCACATGATCCTGGAGCTCAGGATGGAGATCCAAATTCCTCTGCCAGCTCAAACTGGCACAACAATCTTTTGCAACAAGAGAGCCACGAGCAGGCACTTCCTGTATGGTCATTTTAGGGCTCCATGTCCTCAGTATCCCAAGCATATTAGAAGCATGAACTTTAACAATTGATTTTTAACTAGATGCTTAATGAAATTTTAATAAGCACTGGCTGAAACCAGTGGGCATCAATTGAGGGGAGAGACTGTGCTTATAAGAAACGACTCATTACCTTAGATTCTTTCTGGAATAAGGCAGTGGGATGATTAGGTACATAAAATATATCTAGGACTCTTGCTTGTCATATGATTCTGGATAGAGCAAGGAGATAAGCCCTGTTATGGAAAAAGGTTGGCAGAATTAGTGAGAAAAAGCTAGCCTCAAGGTGTAGGAAATAACCAAATTAAATGGGCTGCTTGCAGGCACAAGTCTACTGTGGGCTAATTTGTTTCCTGCAAAAAGGAAAAAAAAAAAACCTCAACTCATTTTTGTCCTCTTAAATTTTAAACAGACATGTGTAATTGCACTTCCCTTCTCTTAAGATTGTTTGGCTTGGGCAAGAGGGGAGTGGAGGGTGAGAGAGAGAGAGAGAGAGAGAGAGAGAGAGAGAGAGAGA
>NW_012117488.1:1104773-1118780 GCF_000951035.1 Colobus angolensis palliatus
AGAGAGACAGAGAGACAGAGAGAAACATGTACATAAGCCCTGGGCTCAATCTTGTTGCTTCTCAGGGATGCTAATAACATCCCACCTGCCAGTACAAGCAGGAGATGGGTATGTTTCATCTAAGAATCTTCTCTTTGAAATATCAGTGCTTACTCTTTTGCTGAGGAAAATTCCAACTTCAATTTTCTTTCATCTCTAACTCTGTATGAGAAGCTATAGTTTAACTGCACTTAACTGATCAATTGATTAAACATTGACCTCATTTGCTGGCTCAACCCAGACAGGATATAGAGAAAGCATTAAGCCTCTTTTCCCAGGTCACATGGTCATGTTTTCTCCATCCCTGCAGGATATTTATTCATTCACCAGATCTTTGCAGGCAGCATATTATAGGCCAGTCACTAAGTACTGGGGAAATGACGAAGAAGAAAAGCTCCCAATCTATCGAGGAAGACAGGTCCACAGGCTGTTGCAGTGCCATGTGGAAAGTACTCCAATGAGAGTAACCATAGGGTTCCGTGAATAGACATATAGGGGCATAAAACCAAGATTTGGAGTATCAGGGAAAGCTTCCTGCAGGCAGGGGTGATAATGAGGCAGAGACCTGAAGGTTAAACAGAAGTTAGTCAGGCTGACGGGGGTAAGAGGAAAGGTACAGGACTCCAGTCTATGAAAACAGCATGTGCTAAAGTCTTGAGGCTAGAAAAGGGAAGGCCCAGCGTTCATACATGGCTTAATGTGCCTAGAAAGTGTGAGTAGGGAAGAAGGAAAAAGGAGGTTAGGTGGTAAGATAGATAAGGCAGGAGAGGTAAACAGAAGGGTTTTGGATGACAGGCCCTATCATAAGCCTAAGGAGTTTGCTTTTTACTCTGATTAAAATAGGAACCATTACCATGTTTTGAGCAAGGGAATGACAAGATTAGCTGTGCATTGTGGAAATACTGTATTGGTGTTGATAATGACTTAGAGCAAGTTTGTCCAACCTGGGGCCTCTGGGCTACATATGGCCTGGGACAACTTTGAATGTGGCCCAACACAAATTTGTAAACTTTCTGAAAACATTACAAGATGGGTTTTGTTTTTGTTTTTTTGTTTTGTTTTGTTTGCAATTTTTAAAGCTCATCAGCTACCATTAATGTTAGTGTATTTTATGTTTGGTCCAAGATAATTCTTCTTCCAGTGTGGTCCAGAGAAGCCAAAAGATTGGATACCCCTAACTTAGAGGATGTAAGACTAGAGAAGTATCATTGGGATGTTGCAGTGGTGATATAGATATGAGATGATATTAGCCTGAAATAACAAAATAGCTTGGTAATGAACTGCTTTGGGGGATTAGAAACAGGGAGAAACCAAGGGTCAAGGATGGAACCATGGTATAGTGAGGCTGTGAAGAGGGCTCACTGTTCCCTCCCCGAAGATGTCTGCAGGTCACACTTTCTTTGTCTGCTGCTTGCAGAATTTTCAGCAACTCTTGGAAAAACAGACTGTGTAATCTGTTTGTTTCCCATTCCCTTACTCCATGCTACCGTGACTCATTCAACCAATTCATTGTCTGTAGTCTATGCCTTTGAGAAGCTTGCAGACAATTGAATAAGTGATTAGAAAACCATACCAGAATACAACAGCATTTTAGGGCAGAAGCATGGAGAATCTAAAGGGTTTGCATGCTCTGAAACTTACTTTGGCTTCCATGTTCAGAAGAAAGGTAGAAAAAAAAAAATACCTTAATGCAAAATGAAACGTTCCTGATGGTTGAATTCACATTTGTATGACAGAATCACAAAGCATCTTGCTGACAAATTTTCCTCGGAGTTCTAGATACACATTCCCAATTTCTTTCTAAAAATCTTGATATAATGTTCTTTAGAAACATCAAACTTAGCATTTCCAAAAACATCTTATGAACTTTTCTTCTGTATTCCCATTCTTGGTGAATAGTGTTACCATCTATTGTCACTCAAGCTAAAAGCTTCAAAGACAACCATAATTTCTGCTCCCTCACTGTACACACCCCTTCTCAATTCCAAATTGGGCAGGAGGACTTGCCAAGTCAATATACAAAATATATATTACTATCCCCACTGCCCTAGTTCAGACTAGCACAAATTTTTCCCTGAACATTCCACAGTTGTAGAATGGTCTTGCAGAGTCTACTTCATTTCTTACCCTCTCATCACAGTACTTCTTCAGTAAGCAGCTTACATTATGTCATGACTGAAAACCACACCCAAAGCATAAAGTCTCCACACCCAAAGTATATAGTCAAAACCTTTTAATAAGGTTCTTCACAGTCAGACCCCAAATTATATGTATAGTCTCTCTCCCCCGAACTATGAGCTCCCCTGGGGCAAAGACTATGCTTTATTCACCTTTGTAGACTGAATGTCCAGCATAGTGCATGACATGTAATACTTGCTCAATAAATGTTTGCTGAAAGAATGGGGATAGAAATGTGGTACCTTCCCATATATGTATTTACTTCCTTTCAAGTTAAAATAGTCCATGGTGTGTTTTGTTGCAGGCAATGTGACTGCAGCACAATGAAGTATGGCTTTGCTGATCTCATGTATCATCATCTTCATCCTTATCCCCACAATTGCAGTAAACATCCAGTTGTGCACTTACTGCTAATGATGAAAAAATGTATAGAACAGGAAAAAAATGTAGCTCACCTTCAGACAGAAGGTTGCGCTCACATCCTTAGCAGTTATAAACAAAGCTTAGAAACAGGACTGAGTTTACACAAATGATTCATTTTTAGATTCATTTATGATTGCTTTGGTAGTAATGGTCTCTAATGGAGCTATGTTAATTGGCATCTGGGTTAGAAAAATTAATATGGCCCTCAGAGGCAAGAACTGGGGCTCTTCTACATTTAGTGGAATCTTTCAGAACCTCTTTAGAGGGGCACACACCCTAGAGAGGATGATGAAGACAAAAATTTTGAATGTTGAAAAAAAATTGTGTTTGAAGAATAAATTACATAGAACATACGTGTGTGTGTGTGTGAAAGAGACAGAATGGGAAAGGGTCAGTGAAGGATGTACCAAGCTACAGGATCTTTTTTCTCCCATTATAAAAGCACTGTATGTTCATATTAGGTATCTTGAAATAAATAAAAGAAATTTATGTTTATTTTAGATATCTTAAAATAAATTTAAAGAAAAAAATCAATAGTAATCCCAACATTCAGAATAACAAATGTTAATGTTTTGGATTATTAACTCTTAGTCTTGTTGTATAACTAGTATAACATACTGTTAAAGACCACAGATCTCTGTCATCTAGTAGACATAGTTTCAAGTTCCAGTATAGCCACTTCCTATCAAAAGATTATTTAAAATATTAAAGCCTCAATTTTTCCCAGTAAAATTAAGATGAAGATGATGATAATAATAATAAGTAATCCATAGGTTTGTTTTTAAGATTAAATAAGATAACATGCATAGAGTGCTGAGCTGGGTGCCTAGAGCAAAGACTAAGTACATAATAAATGCTGGGTATTTTTTTTATTTTAATTAAATGAATTTTATGCTCTGTGTGTGTGTGTGTGTGTGTGTATGTGTGTTTTCTGTAATCTCTCCCATATCCTTGATTATTTTCTTAGAAAGAATTGCTGGAAGTGGAGTTACTAGGTCAAAGGGCATGTATATTTGACGATTCTTGATACCTAGTACCAAATTGTCCTCCAAATAGGCTGTACCCATTCATCCACCCTCTGGCCTCATATGAGAAGTCTCACTTCTCACCCATACCAACAATGGGCGTATATAGATGTAGATATATAGATAGCTTGCCAATTTAGACAGCAAAATACCCTTATTTTAATTTATTTAATAATGTATAAATATTATAGTGTCATTTGAAGCCACAACCCTCTGGGACTGATTAAGTAGATGAGAAGTGCCCATTATATAATATGCTAAAGAAGCTGGTTTTATCCTACAGAAGATAAGATTAGAGGGGAAACTTCATGACTATCTTCAAGGATATAAGGAGGTTTATGTGAAAGCATTGTTTTCCACGTTATAAGTAGTTAACTAAACAAGAGAGGCTGGGCTTTGATTAAAATAGTTTAAACTTCCCTTGAACGCAAGGGCAGAACAGCAACTTTCAACATGACAGAATATTGGGAAGGTTCTGAGAAAGATCATGGGGTCCCTGACGCTGTAATGACCAGCACAGTCACTTTTTTGCCTTTGGTGGGACATCCAGCTCCCTGAATGGAATGGGCACACCACCTGATTTCTTTGGTCTCGTCCAGTTCTGTGATTCTGTAGTTATTTTGGTGAAGTGTTGATTTTGTGATATTTTTGAAACTAGAAAAGATGGATTTATTCCAATGCATCCATCAGGTGACATTTTTGAACAGATAAATTAAGCTCTGTCTAGAAACCATCTCTCCTGTTACAAGTACAGACACATGCAATGCAGTTCCTGCCATCAACCATCTTATTAGAAGCAGATAAATAACTAGCAATGATGACTACAAGCTTTTTTAAAAAATAGAACTTTCTGTATTTTTTTGTGCTCAGGCAGTGTTTTATGGAAAGTTGTATTTACTGTGAAGAATGCTTAATGGAAAAGCACATAATGAAGAAATAAATGAGTACAAAAAATGATTTTTTTTGTTGCTGGCCAGTCTCTCCAGCTCTTCCCCCTGGATTCTTTCACACAAAGAATGCATTGTTGTTGGAGCCATTACAGAGCTCTTCGGCTTTGCCAGGCTCTGCGGGGCTCGAGGGAAATGGCTATAGATTGCAGCAGAAAAGTCCATCAGACAGATCACATGTGACCCCACTGTTTCCAGGAAAGAATGCACTGGAACACTTCAGCTGAATAGACAGATTTTCCAAATGTTTTAAATCAGTTTTGAGACAAAAAGAGGAAGATGCTGAGAAATGGGTTTGGCCTATATGCATTCGACCACGCAGTGTCCATTTCTCTGGAATGCAGACATTAGGGGCTTTCATGTGGATGGGAGGACCTTAAGGGGAAAAAACCCCAGCCCACCACAACAATTAAGCAACAATTGAAGAAAAGCAGGCAAGAAAAGATGGCCCTGTGTTAGTACAATAGCTCAGGGGCTTTTCGTTTTGGGGCATAAAGACAGAACAGAGAATGTTGTTTTCTTTTTAAAGCCCTTTTAAAAATGGTAACTGCATCCTGCTCTTGTAGATGTATTACTTATGACATCCCAGTTTTCATCCGTTCATGATTTTACATTAGAGTTAAATCTCTGCAGCTTGAATCTCACGGCTGAGTTAGCCAGAGCCCATAAAATATTGAAACCTTTAGAGCAGCAGCCAGCCAGGTTGAGAGAAGTTCATGTCCAAAGCTGAGCTTTAGATTCTGAGACATCCCAATTGGAGTGTAGTACAGAAAAAAGCACTGATAAAATTTTCATAAAAATGAGCTAAGGATATTGCTAGCATGCTTCTCAGCATCTATATGAAAACTTAATCTGAGCTAATGGAAAGGATATGAAAGCCTTTCTCAATTCAAACATAGTCAATGCATGATTCATAAATTATTGTCAGAGAAGTGATTCAGCTCCCAGATTTATTCTCTTTTGGGTAGAAGCAACCAGAGGAAAACTGGGTTTTTTGACCTTTAATGCCAGCAAATTTTACAGTAGAGCTGTCAATATAACCAAGTAAACTGGTCATTTCTCCAAACAGCAACAAAATACCCACATATACCCAGCGCGAGCTAATATTAACTTGGTCTACTAGGTTACTGGCAGTACATTCAGAGCAGCAAATACCAAACTTCTGAGCTTATCTGGCTCTGCAGGACTGAATGAAAGCTGAATGTGGCCATGTCCACATCATCCACAGTAGTTTGTATGAAATGTGCTCAGTTGTCTCCTTGCCTTCATGCCCTTTGGGTGGTGACAACTGTATGGACTCACGTAACCCTATAAAGATGAAATTATTTTATAATTATTATTAGCAGCAGCAGCAGCAGCAACAGCTCAAATTTATGGATAAAGAAAAGGACCTTGGTTTGTGCGCTGGATCATAAAAGCAATTGTGTTACATGGAAATTATAGGCATTGTTTAGAATAATGTGAAATAAAGGTAAGTGGGACAGTAGGATGGAAACTTAAACAGTCCTGCTTGTGAGGAATCCTGTTAGAAACGTCCTTTTAATCTCATACTTTTTCATTCGTCAGATATGTTTCAGCCCCTACAAAATGCTATGCATTGTGAAGAATACAAAAATGAAAATGCAAACCCTGCCTTCAATGAGTTAATAACTTTATGCAGGAGAGCTGTAGAATTTCACACTTGAAAAGGTTCTTTAAAATCATTTAGTTTAATGCTTCTCTTCAGAGCTTTAATATTTTCTGTGTTACTCCTATGACTACTCAATCAACCACAATTGAACATCATTAATAAGAATCTCTACCCCTGGTTGATGGCGTCATCCTTAGTCAATCTTCCAAGTTAGAAACCTAGAACCAATTTTGATTCCTTATCTCTCAAACCCCTGCATTTAGTGTCACCATTTGCCACAAATTCATGGGTAGATAACGGTTTCTGTAAACAGTTTTGGCCCCTCCTCTGTGTTGCCACAGGCTCTGTTCAGGCTTTATTATCTCTCACTAGGACTGTTTCAAGTATTGTCAGAATTTCCCTATGATCTCTTCTTCCTCCATTTTATCCTCCATTCGGTCACCATACTTTCTTTCTAAAATACACCTGATTGTGATACCCATGCATTTTAAAAGCCCTTTATGGCCCTTCATTTTTTACAGAATTAAGTCCAAACTCATGAGCTTGCTATTCAAGGCTCTCACAATCTGATTCTGGTCTTTTTCAAGCCCATCTCCATGCAATCATGTTCTGTTCTACGGCAGTTGTTCTTAACCCTGGCTGAACATAAGACAAGAGCCATGTAAGCTTTAGTCCTCCTTTCAAAAAGCTAATAATCTAGTATGGAACTAAATCACTATGAAATAAAATATAGGAAAACAGAAAGCAATCTCTCATTAAGTTGATAAATATATTACATGAAATGTGGCCAGAAATTTAGTCCTTCTATAAAGATGTCCTTCTCCTGATATGTGAAAATTAAGGCTACTTCTCATACTTCTCAAGTATGGGTGTTTGAAGGGCAGGCATAGTATAATTCTAGAGGCAGAAAGCTACACCCAGATGTTATATTATGATTCTGTCCCATTCTGTTTTCTTGGCCATTGTTGAGCCCTGCATGAATTCTGCTTAAGAGGGATCCAATGGTCATGTATTCCAGGAGTTTTAGGAATATTTGTGCAACTGGGGTTATGTTTGGAATAATTGCTATGTATACTTTTACATTTAAGATCTATGGAGTAATATTCTAAGACATGAAGAAAATATCAGTAATAATGTCAACTTGAAGTCTTCCTTGTTGAATCCCCTGCAGCCACTGGTGGAGAATGGCTAATAACAATCACCTTCCCCATACTGCCTTCTCAGTGCCTCTTATGACCAGGAGGCCTCAGTGGGAAGGGCGTGGGGGCTATTGCCAGCTTCAGGGATGGGAGCAAAGCTATAGCAGTAAAGTCAGGACATTGTATAAGTCAACTCTGATGTTGAGAATTGTTGTTCTCCTTAAGTACTCCTAAGCACAATACAGGAAGATTATATTCAAATGCCACCTCTCCGATCATACTATATTAATTCAGATTTGTCTATCATTTTGTGTGGTTGCTGCTTTGCCTTAGGTATTATAATAACAATGTCACGTACCAAGGTGTATAGTATATATACTGTAGAAGCAGAAGGATGTGGAATAAGAACCAGTGTGCTATTTAAATCAGGTGTAGGGGAAGAAAGAAGATTCTTCTAATTAGCTTTTCAAAATCATTGTGATCACAAGGCTGGGATCAGAAAAATAGAATGAGATATCCTTGTATAGTTGTGTATGGGACATTTCAAACACTTACTGTAATTGTGCGACATCAATAGAGCTGCTATTTCAAGAGCTGCTAGAGATTAAATTCTACTGTGCAGTTAAAATATTGGTCTTTGTGCTAGAAGATTAAAGAGAACACTCATGTCCCTTTTCCATATGGGCACATAATTGTATTAGTAGCATTTACCAAACTCCTTAAAAGATGTACCTTATTTAGTTTGATTGAAAAAAAAAAAACTAAAAAATCAGCCTAGGAAATCAGCATCTCACCTAAGAAAATCAGCATCTAAGCAAAAGCCCTTGGAAGCAGGGATGTTTTCTTGCTCAGGGTTTCCTTACACTGTGGCTGCATCCGAGGCTATTTGGTCTCAGGATGTCTGTCACCTATAGACTCAGATTTTATGAGTGCTGACCTCATTTGCTTCCTTTGTTTTTAATTGCCCAAGCAGCAGTGAAAAAGGAGGCGAAGAATACCATTACGGCTGGCCAAGTTAACATACATAAATGGCCCTGTTATATGGGGAGGCTGTAATAAGTCATGTGACAGAGAGCAAAGGCAGCCCAGCGTGCAAAGGGAGCAATTTTCTGCCCCGCAAACAGCACTTCAGGTGCTGTCGTTCATCTTTCTGTGACTTGCTCTGTCAAAGTCCGCCCAGAGCAGAGGTGTTCAGGGACCCAACAGGCCGTAAGTGTCCGGCTGAAAAACCTGGGAGATATCCCCAGGCCCTAGGAGTTCACTTTTTCAGTTGCACTGATTTACTTCAGAATGCTCCTTCAGGGAATTTCTGCCTTCCATTGCTTTGCTTTCCCATTTCCTTTCTTGTCATCTTTAAAAATCCATTAAAGATCACGCAGGCGATTTCTGCAGGCTCAAATTTCTGAGAGTTTCTGTCGCTTAATAAAATGGACCCTTTCAGTGGGCTGTGGTCTCCTATGTGCTTTTAGGGTTCAGGTATGATTAAGACTCTTAATTAGAGGTGGTGATCATAGATCAAGAAAGCAAAAGATGGCTGAAATTCTCAGGGAAGTCAACATTTTCCCATCAGGGATCTAAAATGGCTACTGGCCTCACAGACCCAGGATAGAAATACTAACTGTGGATTATTAACACAGGAAACAAAATTAAAATATGCTCCCCATCACCCCCCATCTTTCCCTAATTATTTGTTTCAAAGTCCTTCAATTGCCAAGGTTAAGTGCTTATTGTCAACACTCACTGAAGGCTGCTTTAGAAAAAAATCTCAGTTTTTAATTTGTTTACAAATCCAATTTCCAAGTGTGCTTCTTACCCAGCAAAACAGAAATATCTTCTGAAATCTTGCCTGTAATTTGTCTTTCCTCCCACTGAGTCTTCTGTCTACACCCTTCCACACAATTCATTTGTTGTATAATATGCATGCAGCCTTCTGCACAATACAGGAAGATTATATTCAAATGCCACCTCGCCGATCATACTATATTAATTCAGATTTGTCTATCATTTTGTGTGGTTGCTGCTTTGCCTTAGGTATTATAATAACAATACCTCACCTGTCATATCCCACTAGCACTGCCTCACCTAGAAAATTGCTCTAATACTGCCTCGGATCTCAGAGACCTTTTTTATTTTTTTAATTTTTTTTTTGCACAAGCTTACCTATTACAGTATAATAATTGAACTTTTATTGGAGGCCACCATATATTTTTTTATTACAGTTTTTATCTAGTCCAGCAATTGTTACATGTTGATTCTATAGCAGATTGAATCATTCAAAGCCAGTCTCTTTGGTTCATCTGTAAAACATCTTGTTCCCTTTTCAAACTACAGCCAATCTCTATTTGGGTAGCTTTAGTAAGTAATATTTCCAGATAGATGAGCAGCTATTCAAAGTGTTATTTATATGGGAATTTTAATATTAGGCAATATTATGTGGCTGTATGAAAAGATGTCCAGAAGTCTTGGATTGGAAATCTGAGCTTAATATTTCATTTCTTGTGACAAAAATTTAAATGTACATGTTCAAAAACAAAATACAATTTCTTTGAAACACATTTGTCAGAGAAATCTAAAATGTGGCAAATGCCAAATAGAGATCTTTTTTCCAAAGTAATATTGAGGAATTTTGAATTCATGCCATTTTTTTTTTTTAATTGTGAAAGCTGCTTAAGTAGTTTTCAAGTATCCACAGCCACAGGTAATTTGGTATCAGTGGTATCAGGGCTTATGAGAACTGTGGCTGCTTTAACATGGCAAGCTGAATTAGAAGAAGGCTACCTTTTAAATGCTATATAATGAAAACAAGTGATACATTTAAAGCCTGCCACTGCCTTGTAATGCATGCCAGGTTCCAGAGAGAAGAATAAGTTGCTGAGAACAAATACCATCTCGTTGGCTAAGAAGCCGTCACCAATGTCTTCTTGCATAATTACAGTGGACACGTTTTTAAAAACTGAAATGACAAAGATACACCGTTAAGCCGCAAATAGTATTCAATGGCATTATCAATTGCAGAGAGTCCAAGGTTTGCATATTAATTGCAGGAAGGTGCTAATTTGAGTGCTTTAAGCTCCATTCACAAGCCTGTTTACATGCTTTGTTCCACCTGGACCTGTTTGGAGGTTTGTCAAAAACCTAACAAGCAGAAAAATATTGCATTTGAAAATACACATGCATGTTTAATTAAGCCAGGGCCACTGAACATTCCTCAATATATTTAGCTGTTGAGGTTTAAGCACCATCAGAGCATCAGGCATTATCACCTTTTGAAGTATTGCCGAATCTTTAATATTTAAAGCACAAGGCAGACTGTAATAAAAAATTCTAGCAGACCCTAGAAGATTAAAGACACATTATAAATGTGACAGTTTGTAAATGGAACACCAGTATTAAAGGATCCCCCCAATATTTCACAACATATTTTTCAGTTGTATGCTGAATTATGAATATAATTAAATAGCTATAATTATTCTCCAGGAGTGGACAGCAAATTTAAATGTCTATGATCTATGCAATTGGCTACAGGATAGGGATTTATAGTGTAGTGGCCTGAGCGGGCAAGGTAAACCTTTCGAGCAGGTGTCAAACAAAGCACTTGAAAATCTAGTGAGAACTTCACTCACCCTATCTGATGTTTGTCCTTTAGGAGTCCAAAGCCAGTGACTCTGTACTGGATAAGCCTGCACAACTGCAAATAAATGTGTTGGAAAAGAATTAACTAGGGCGTGATACCCAGAGTCATGTGTCTTAGGAGCCACATTTGCAATCACTGTTAAACAAAAGAGCCCTGAGATTTGTGTATTTTTGGCACACCGATCTGATCAAACACATGCAGTGCCTGGCACAGAGTCAGTTCCAAGTAAATATTTGTGAAATGAATGAATTAATCAGTGAATAATAAATATAAAATGATGCACCTATTCCAATACCTTAATGTTTTCATTAAATGAATTTTCCTAGAAACTGAATTTAGCTTGATTTAGTAAATTCACAAAAAAGGAGGGAGAAAAGTGGTATATATTTTTTTAAACAAGAGCATGTATCACTGTGTTTTAATTATCACATACTTCTTTGGGAGGTGAGATAGTATAGTACTTACAAGAATAGGCATTGCTCCACTACTAATCATCTACAGGAGTCTGGTAGAGTCACTGAGCCTCAATTAATTTCAGCTTTCACATCTATAAAATGGGGATAATACTCCTTTTATCTAAGAATTAAATGACAAATCCTTCACTTGGTACACACATAGGAATTGCTTAATAAAAAATAGCCTTTCATCAAGAAAAGCAGCACACATTAGTAGTTCAGAGCAGAGATTCTGGCCCGGACTGCCTGGGTTTGAGTCCTGCCTCTACCACTCCACTAGATGACCTTGGACAGGTTATTTGATCTACCTGTACATCAGTTTTTCTATCTGTAAAATGAAGGTAATAATACAGCCTACCCCATTGAGTTGTTAGGAGGATTTAATGAGTTAGTATTTGTAAAATGGTTGGAACTGGAATTGAATGAGTTAATATATTTGTAAAATGGTTGAAACATAAAAGCAAACAAGATTTATGAAATAAACATGAGCTCTCTGCCTGTCATGAGAAAGTTTTCCTGAAAACAGGGTGTAACTTTTGTAACTCTGTGTGAGGCAAATGGACTGTGCTTCAGAAGGGACCCAGGAGCATCCTGTGTCACTACATTTGAAACCTTTTAGAAGTCAGCAGGTTATACATCATACATAGAACTACAGGGGCTGAGTTCCTGGCTCAGGGCTCAGGGCTTAGGATAGTTTCCCCAATATCTTAAAAAACAGTGCAATTATTGGGAAATTTGTCTCAATATTTAGAAAATAGGAGTTTCTCAGTCATTTACCCCAGCAGGTGAAGCTGGTGTCACCTCCTAACTGCATTGCTGAAAGCCTGTGGCCCTTCTTGGTCCCTGATTAGATGACCAACAGTATTAACTGTTGCTAATGGTAAACCTGCTTTTTGAAAGTGCTTTATGAGCATTATCAAATTATTATTTTCTTCCCCACAACATCCCCATGAGGAAGGCATTATAATCACCATTTTACAAAAGAAGAAACTAAGGCGTCAAGCAATTAATTTGCCTAACGTCTTAGAGCTGGTAAAAGATGAAGTCAGGACTCAACCCAGATGTCATTAATCACCAGACAATGCTGTCTTTTTGTAGGTAACTGAGATTGCTCAGAAAATTCAAACTGAATTTTACTTGAGTTCTAGTGAGTCCTGGTGTAGAGGTAGGGATAATTATAAAGTGTGTGTGTGTGTGTGCGCGCGCATGCGCACGTATGTGTGTGTGTTTACTTCAAAGGTGCCTGAGGAAGCATAACTTGAAATTCTTTTTGTAGAAGAAGGTTCAAGGAGTGGAGAAATTTTCATGAGGACAAATTTTCTTCCTTCAGGGAAGAAAGAAATTGAAATACAGACCTTTTAATTTTTAAGAATTACAATTTGACTATGTCTTATCCAAAACATTTAGGACCTGAAGTATTCAGAAATTTTTTTGGATTTTGGAACATTTGCATGTACCAAATGAGATATTTTAGGGATAGGATCCAAGTCTAAACACAAAATTCATTTATGTTTCATATGTGCTTTTACACATAGCCTGGAGGTAATTTTATACAATATTTTAAATAATATTGTGCACAAAACAAAGTTTGTATTGTGTACTTATGTGTGGAATTTTCTACTTGTGGCATCATGTCAGAGCTCAAAAAGTTTCAGACCTTGGAACATTTTGGATTTTGGATTTTCACATTATGGATGCTCAACATGTATCAGAACTACTCTGATAGGCAAAGATGTCTCAGGTTAAATCTTTCTGTTAGAAAAAAACATACCCGGAGGGCGGAGCAAGATGGCTGAATAGGAACAGCTCCAGTCTCCAGCTCCCAGCACCAGCGACACAGAAGACAGGTGATTTCTGCATTTTCAACTGAGGTACTGGGTTCATCTCACTAGGGAGTGCCAGACAATCGGTGTTGGTCAGCTGCTGCAGCCTGACCAGCGAGAGCTGAAGCAGGGTGAGCCATCACCTCACCTGGGAAGCACAAGGGGGAAGGGAATCCCTTTGTCCTAGCCAGGGAAACTGAGACACACAGCACCTGGAAAATCGGGTAACTCCCACCCCAATACTGTGCTTTACCAAGGGTCTTAGCAAACGGGCACACCAGGAGATTATATCCCACACCTGGCCGGGAGGGTCCCACGCCCATGGAGCCTCCCTCATTGCTAGCACAGCAGTCTGCTGCGATCTAACAGCAGGGCAGCAGCAAGGCTGGGGGAGGGGCGCCCGCCATTGCTGAGGCTTAAGCCGCTGGGAAGCTCGAACTGGGTGGAGCTCACAGCAGCTCAAGGAGCCCTGCCTGTCTCTGTAGACTCCACCTCTGGGGAGAGGGCACAGCTAAACAACAACAACAAAAAAAAAGCAGCAGAAACCTCTGCAGACACAAATGACTCTGTCTGACAGCTTTGAAGAGAGCAGTATCACGGGGGTTGAGATCTGAGAACAGACAGACTGCCTGCTCAAGTGGGTCCCTGACCCCTGAGTAGCCTAACTGGGAGACATCTCCCACTAGGGGCAGACTGACACCCCACACCTCACAC
>NW_012117488.1:1122548-1122883 GCF_000951035.1 Colobus angolensis palliatus
TGCTATAAAGACACATGCACACGTATGTTCATTGCAGCACTATTCACAATAGCAAAGACTTGGAATCAACCCAAATGTCCATCAGTGACAGACTGAATTAAGAAAATGTGGCACATATACACTATGGAATACTATTCAGCCATAAAAAAGGATGAGTTTGTGTCCTTTGTAGGGACATGGATGCAGCTGGAAACCATCATTCTCAGCAAAATATCCCAAGAACAGAAAACCAAACACTGCATGTTCTCACTCATAGGTGGGAACTGAATGATGAGATCACTTGGACTCGGCAAAGGGAACATCACACACCGGGGCCCATCATGGGGAGGAGGGAG
>NW_012117488.1:1123215-1185068 GCF_000951035.1 Colobus angolensis palliatus
GCTGAGGCAGGAGAATGGCGTGAACCCGGGAGGCGGAGCTTGCAGTGAGCCGAGATCACGCCACTGCACTCCAGCCTGGGTGACACAGCAGAGCGAAACTCCATCTCAAAAAAAAAAAAGAAAAAAGAAGTCAGGAAGAGGAGGAGCTAGGGAAAGGGGCTAGGAAGGATGGCCAGGGAGGTGGGAAGAAAACCAGGAGACCCTGGGACTACAGATCTCAAGATCAAGAGGCTTTAAGTACAAATGACTGAAAAGCATTAATGTTTCCACACTGTGATAAATGGATCGAAAAAGGATTCTGAATAAATGTTAGTGTTCTTTTGCCTCTAAAAAAAAAAATTTGAATACATGTTCAGTAGGATTACAGATGAAATACCAAGACAGAACTCTAACAAAAGATTTGCAGAATTTTGATAAGGAAAAAGGTAACATATTATTAAAGAAAATTAATGGTCTAAAATAAAAATGGAATGATGTACCATATTCACGAACTGGAAGATTCAACAACGCAACATGGCAAATCTTCCCCCAGATTGCCTTACAAATTCAATATAATACCACACAATATCTTTGTGGTGTGGTGGTTCATGCCTTTAATCCCAGCACTTTGGGAGGCTGAGGCCTGTGTATCACAAGGTCAGGAGATCGAGACCATCCTGGATAACATGGTAAAGCCCCGTCCCTACTAAAAGTACAAAAATAAAATAAAATAAATCAGCCTGGCATGGTGGCATGCGCCTGTAGTCCCAGCTACTTGGGAGGCTGAAGCATGAGAATCACTTGAATCTGGAAGGCGGAGGTTGCAGTGGGCTGAGATCGTGCCACTGCCTACAGCCTGGCGACAGAGCAAACTCTGTCTCAAAAAAAAAAAAAGAAAAAAGAAAAAGAAAGGGAAAAACTAATTTTAAACTAATTTTAAAATTTGTATGGAAATGTAAAGGATCAAGAATCATCACGACCAGAGGTCAGCAAACTTTTTGTAAGAACCAGATGGTAATTATCTCAGATTTTGTTGGCCAGACTGTCCCTGTCACAGCTACCCAATTTGGCTACGGTAGTCAGATAGCACTCAGATAATATGTAAATAAAAGGGAATGGTTGTGTTCCCTTTCATTTCAAAAAGCTTTATTTATCACTTCAGCTGTTTGGTCATAAACCACTCACAGTTTATTGTTTCCTGGTCAAGACAATCTTGAAAAAGAATAAAGTTGGAGGACTTAAACTGCAGGATAACAGCACATGTAAAATTACAGTATGGGGACAGCCTGGTATTGAGCAAAATAGGTTAATGGAATAAAAGTCCACAAAAATCCTACATACATATGGACCCCTGCTTCATGAAAAAGGTAGCATTATAGACCCCATAGACAACCTTTTCCCCTTCATTAAGCCAACCTAAATGAGTAAAATGCTTTAAAATGTTGCCTCCAGGTCTAACTGTATGAAGAATAAAAAGCCTTCAGTGGCTGTGTGACTGAAGATGTGGTTTCTGTGGTTAGGCTACAGTAAATAGTAAAGCCACATTCCCCCAAGGAAGGAATCAATGTAGCTTTTCTCAGCAGCCAAATTGTAGCTGCTGGTTCAACAGCAGCAACATTCTGTGGCCAGTGATATGATGCTTCCATGTGCATATGAAATTAACGTCTTGCCTGCCTTCTATGTACATGTTTGAAAGTTATAGGCTCTGTTCAAGTCATTGGTGCATTGCCAGGAATGTGTAGATGGTGTATTAGGATATTGGTTCAGCTATTTTTGCAAACTAAATTAAAAATAACCTAAACAAAATATGACATTTATTTCTCCCATGCTCCAAAGTCTGAGTGGCTCAATAAAGACCTTGATATGTTCAAGTTCCTCCTGTCTGGTTGCTCTGTCATTCCCTCAAACTTTAATGCGCATGTGACTCACCCAGGATTTTTGTTCAAATGCAGATTCAATTTTAGTAGGTCTGAGACTAGGGCGTGAGCATCCACATTTCTAACAAGCTCTCCAGTGATGCTGATGGTGCCCACCCATCCAACCACAACACATCTGAATTCCTTCCAACTGGAAAGTGTATTAGTTTCCTATGGCTGCTGTAATGAACAGTCACAAACTTCCTGGCTTAAAAATACAGACATTTCTTCTATTATAGTTCTGAAGTCCAGAAGTCCAAAATCAATATAATTGGGCCAAAATCGCAGTGTCTGCAGGGCCTCCCTTCCACTAGAGGCTCTAGAGGAGAAGACATTCCCTGGTCTTTTCCAGCTTCTGTGGCTGCCAATATTCTTTGGCCCAACAGGATCTACTCCTGCTAACTCCTTGATTTAAGATCCGTTAAGACTTATTTTGGACTTCTGACCTCCAGGACGATATGGGAATAAACTTGGACTGTTTTAAGTCATTGAGTTTGTGGTAATTTGTTACAGCAGCAATATGAAAATAATACAGCAGTAGACCCCAGCTACTAGCTTGAGGTTTGTGAACAGATCAGCCTAGGCAGTAGCTAAAATAGAATCTCAAGGCAGAGTCAAAGTAGAAACTTAGGTCCATGAACAGGGCACATGCAAGTACCATATCTAGGGAGAATCACAGCCCTCAATGGCAGCTCTGGCCTGTGGCTCACGTGTGTTCAGCAGCAGAGCTGAGTCTGTAGCAATGCAGGACTGGGCAGACTGATGGAGTGAAAGTGGAGGGAAGTCAGAAGAGAAAAAATCTAGCACAATGGTCAGCAAAGGAGATAGAGAAAAAAATGGATGAGAAGGACTCAAATCAGACTGGTTTCAGACTAGTAAGGAGAAAGATTTGAGGGCTATTACAGTAGGTCTTATCTCAAAGTTGGTCTGGAACTTAAGATAGAGTCTGGGTCTACGGATGAGAATATCAATAGTTCTAGCTAAGAAAGGCAGCTTACCACGTAAGATTGATGCCGGTAAGCTTTTTTAAGAGTTCAAGACCCATCTCTACAAAAAATGTAAAAATTAGCCAGGCATGGTGGTACATGCCTGTAGTTCTAGCTACTTGGGAAACTGATGTGAGAAGATTACTTGAGCCTGGGAGTTCAAGGCTGCAGTGAGCCATGATCACATCACTGAACTCCAGCCTCGGCAACAGAGTGAGACCCTGTTAAGAGATACTGCTTTTCATAAATCTTGGGGTTAAGAATTATAAGTAGTCTGTGAAGATCATTTTCCTTGACTTAAGAGAACTGGTTTTTTTGGTCCTAAAATTGAAATTTAGGAAATATATTTTGCCTAAAAAGCCTTCAGAAAATGTAGTAAGCCACCCAATTTATAGTATTTTGTTACAGTAGTCTGTCCACAACAAATGTCACACTTAGGGGATGTATTTCTAATCATGTTGTTATTATGAGAAGACCACTGGCCCTTTCTCTAGAATTGGTTTGGAATTCCAATTCCAACAGCTTTGCCACTGTATTCTTATTCTTTGATTTTTGATTTGGACACTGTGATTGCTCCCTGATTATGACATCTTAATTTGTATGGCAAGGAACTTGACTATATCAAGGTCCTTTCAGGTTGGGAGGTACCCCTACCTTCCATTGTACGTCAGTTTTGGCTCCTCATAAAGAAATTCAATATTTTAAAGTCAATATTTTAAATAAGGCCACTCCACACTGGTGAAATTTTATGCAGTCATTTTTATTGTATGAAACTTTTCCTTAGATGATGGTAAATCTGGACACTGTCAGTGCTAGTTCAGATCACGTTTTGTTTCTATTGGAGATAGGGCATAGTCTATGTTCTGCAAAGTTGCCCTGTCTCTCCTCCTACTGATGGCACAGCAGGGAGAGCAGAGCACACTGGTTACTGAAAGGCTTAAAATGGAGACAGATCTTGATGCTGAGAGTGCTATGCTAGTGACCCAGTAAACTGGCACTTACAGGATCCAGGCCATGCATTTATGAATATGAAGACTTAGGCCTAGAGGTATTTTCATTATAAATTCATGCAAATTTAATCTACCTAGTAGAAATCAACATTAAAAGTCCAAAATTATCTAATACATTTAGATAAAGTTGTTGGTAAGAACCCTTTATGCCATGCAAAATAGCTCTTCAAAGGGTTTTTATTTCATACCAGGGTTTCTTCTACATTCAAGGGAATTATAGTACTTAAATCCTCCATTAGGATGCTATTGATTATGACCAAACGAATTCCATTCTGGTATTTCCTTTTAAGCTTTTTTGCTATGCAGACAAATTGTGCAATTAAAGAAAATAATATTTAGGAGTTTTGTGTAATTTAAACATAGATAAGGTATTTTCACCAAAATTAAGCAAGTTTTATTAAATTAGGAAGATATTTTTAAACACAGGATATGATACAGCAGTCTGATGATGATGATGATGATGGTGATATTTGTCAGATATTTTCTTGCTATTCCATTGTGGAAGATGTCTTGTGCATAATTAAAAGAGTTTGTCTTCAATATTCATTTTAAGATATAAGATGAAGAAATTACTTGCAACATTTTTCTTCTAAGATTTTTCATGCCCTTTATTAGTAGGATATTTAGTTTCCTCATGGGCTTTGGAAGGAGTTGTGTAATTGTTAGACTGATTTTTATCTAACTCTATCTATGGTATTTTCCATGAGTAATAACTAGGACAAACTTAATATTTTTTTTAAATATTTTTAAAGTGGAAACTGTTTCCAAGGAAGCAATTTATGTGTGAATACTGAACTTGGTGCTGGTTTTGATGTGTGAGCACCATCAGTATCACTGGAGCATCACTGGAGAGCTTGTTAGAAATGTAGACACCCAGACCCTACCCACAGACTTACTGAATCTGAGTCTGCATTTGAACAAGAATCCTGGGTGAGTCACATGCACATTCAAGTTGGAGGGTCCAACCCTCAAAAAAGAGTGGACAATGTTGTCTACTCTTATCATTTGTAGTCAAGATTATCTGGGAGAGAGGGATTACAAAGGAACATAACGAAACTTAGGAATGATAGATATTTTCAATATCTTAATTCTGGTGACAGTTTCGTGGGTGTATATACATAAATCAAACCTTATCAAATTGTACACTTTAAATATGTACAGCTTATTGTAAGTCAATTTTACTTCAATAAACCAGGCAATAGGAGTTGGGAGAAGAGAAGGAAGCCACCATAATGACTATCATTGTCAGATAATCTTTTGACCGTAAAGTAAAAAGCTTTGCTTCTGTAGATTGATTAAATAGAAAAAGTTCACACAATATTATTTGCTTCAGACAAATAATTTAGGAACTACTAGGTTGCACACAGACATCTTTCTCTAATACAAGACTTCTCAGAGTCCTTAATATTTTTTTACTCAGTGAAATTCAGTAAGATGGGAAAGTAGTTCATAGCATTTCTTATATGTTTAACCATATAGTTCCTCTTTTCAAGGAAAATTTAAAATAATTAGTGATCTGCAAGTCGCACCTTGGGAAATATATGGAGAGACTGGTCAGTTACCATTAAGTATGAAAGACTCCATTCTGGACAAGTTATTAGGTTGCTGCAAATGTAATTGGGGTTTTTGCTGTTGTTGTTACACATTTTATTTCTATTTATGTGTCTTGGTCTGTTTCTGCCACTATAACAGAATACCTGAGCCTAGGTAATTTGCAATGAACAGAAATGTAATGGCTCACAGTTCTGGAGGCTGGGAAGTCCAATATCAAGTGCCAGCATCACATGGTAAGGGTTTTATTATAGATCATCACATGTCAAAAGGCAAAAGAGTGAAAAAGAGCAATAAGGGGGCTAAATGTGCCCTTTTATAGTGAACTCACTCCCATGATAACAACATTAATCCATCCATGAGGGTGGAGGCCTCATGGCCTAATCATCTCTTAACTGTCCCACCTCATAATACTATTACAATGTCAATTAAATTTCAACAATAGTTTTAGAGAGTACAAATATTGAAACCATAGCAATATGCTATTCATCACACAATAGATTGCTATTATTATTGCTTTAAAGAGTTGATGCTATTTGAAGAAGATTTAAGTAATGAAACTACTTGTATTTACCTACATAATTACCATTTTTTGATGCTCATCATTCCTTTGCTTAGATAGAAATTTACATCTGGCATCATTTTTGTTCTACCTGGAAAACTTGATGAATTCTGTTAGCTTTTATGTGCCTCAAAAACTTTTTCTTCCACATTCATTTTTGAAAGATATTTTTAGCACATAAAGACTTCTAGGTTTAGAGTTTTTCTTTCAATGCTTTAAAGATATTCTTCCACTGTCTTCTATTTCAAATTGTTTCAGATAAGAAATGTTCCGTCATTGTTCTCTTTATTTCTTCATACCTAGTGTACTTTTTCTCTAGTTACTTTGAAGTTTTTCTCTGTATCATTAGTTTTAAGCAATTTGATTATGATATGCCCTCAAGTGGTTTCTTAGTGTTTCTTGTGCTTCTGATTCACTGAACTTCTTGGAACTCTGAGTTTATAGTTTTCATCAAATTTGGAAGATTTTTGACTACTTCATCTTCAATTATTTGTTCTGTTCCTGCTTCTTCTCTTCTCCTTTAGAGACTCTAATAAAATAAATATTGTGACTTTAAAGGTGTACCACAGCTCCCTGATGCTCTGCTTACTTTATATTCTTAATTTCTTTTCTCTCTGTGTTTCATTTTTGGATCATTTCTGTTGCTGTGCATTCAAGATTCTTAATCATGTGCAACATCGGATTCATTGTTAATCCCATCCAGGTTGTTTTTTAAAAAAAATCTTAAACATGATAGTTTTAATCTCTGAAAGTTTGAGATGAGACTTTCTATATCCCCCACAACTGTACTTCTTATGTTCAATCATTTCTCTGGCTTCATGAATGTGTGTGTGTATATATATATACACATAGATATAATAATTATTTTAAAATTCTGACTGTTAATTTTTTCATCTGTGTCATTTCTAGGACAGTTTTGATTTACTGCATATTCTTCTCATCGTGTGTCTTTTTTCTTTTTTTTTTTTTTTTTTTTGCATGTCTAGTAACTTTTGATTGGTTGCCAGACATTGTCAGTTTCACTCTTTTGGGTTCTGAATATTTTTGTACTCCTATAAATCTTCTTGAACTTTTTTCAATGTGACAAAGTTACTTGGAGATAGTTTGACTCTATCGTGTCTTGTTTTTAAGCTCTGTTAGATAGACTCAATCTAGTGTTAATTTTTTTTCTCCCACTATTGTAGCAAAATCATTCTGATTGCTCTATCCAGTGCCCCAAATAATGAAGTTTTCCATTATGGTTGTTGGCAGCAGGTTTCATTCCTGCCTGTATATGAGCTACAGATATTATTCCTTTTAAAAGGTGACTCTTTCCATAGCTTTGGGTGGTTTCCTTACATGCATGCATTCCCTATTACTCAACTAAATAATCAAGAGAGACTGTCTAGAGATCTCCTGGGCATGCTTTCTGTGCAGTTCACTTCTCTATGTTACTCTTCCCTGTAAGCAACAGCTCTCTTGGCCTCCTTAGACTCCCAGCCTTGTATCGTCAACTCGGGGAGGCCATCAAGCTCCACCTGAGATTCTCTCCCTCTCTCTGCACTGTAGCCAGAAAACCCTCTCCAGCCTGTTATCTGGGTCAATTACAGGGCTTGTTTCATTTGTTTCACATCTTTTAGGTATGACTTTCTTTATTGTTTGATGTCCAATGTCTTGTCTTTTTTCTTTTTCTTATTTTTGGTTTCTGTTACTGTTTGTTTCTTGTATTTTTGTCATCATTGCTGTTTCAGGCAGGAGGGTAAACCAGACTCTTTTACTCTACTGGTTATTGAGGAATATATTGCCAGTCTGTCTGAGTTTCTTTATATGTAAGACACATGCTCACACACTGGACTCAGACTATCAATTAAGTGAAAAGTCTTCAACATATAGGTTTTGTTTCCTTCATTTTTTAGGAAAGCCATGAAAGATGAGTAAGGCCTAGCCTTTCTCTTTATCCTGTAATTATTCAAACCCACCCTTATTTGATGCTGACTTATTTGTTTATGACACATCAAAGTAAATTTTAGCTCTGAAACACGGGCAACACTGACTTTCCTGATCTGGTTAATATTTTGCCTCTGCATATCCCTTAATTTTTCTAGGTTCTATTTTCCTGCTATGCAGAGCAGATCTCTGAAGGTGAGCACAGAGTAAGCATTCTGAGCCTTTTGCTCTGCTAACACACAAAGCTGACACAAAATAAATATAGTAGACTGGAGCAAATGTCTGTAAGAAAAGTAAAATAGGCTTCCCCCTACAAAGCCATAAAAAACTACAAGTTAAAAAGCAATTTAAATTTAGGGGAAGAAGGATGGCTGGCCATGTTTAGGTTTAGCAGTATGTAACTTTGGGTGATGCTATTTGTTTTTTAGTTTTTAAAATTTTAAATAAATACGTCCTGGAGATATGTCCAACTCATTCTGGGCTTTCATTTCTCCTTCTCTTCAGTTTTCATCCCTAATATGTTCCTGGGTGAACATACACTTAGATCCCTCAAGCATAGTGATAATTTCTCCTGACCAGCAGAGCCAGTCATTATTTATTATACTTTGCCCTCCCTCCTTCTCACTCTCCTTGTGGGAACATTGCAGTGGCTGCTGGCTAGAAAATTAGCCCAGGGAGCTTCTTCAGTTGGTCCCTTTCATCGTTATACTAGTAAAAAATTTAACTGTGACATTCTCTACTCCTGCATGTATGTGTGTGCGTGAGTGTGTGTGCATGTGTATTTGTGTGTCCATGTAGGTTGGAAGCACACTGTAGGGGCTAATAGTGAGTAATTTAACGGTGCTTCCTCACACATTTTGCTCGTGTTCTTTCTCTAGAGTGGCTGCAGAAGTACAGTGTGCTCATGTATTGCTGCTCCACATTATGAGCCAAGCTTGTGGGTTGATGTGTCATCTCACTGTTTCTGCTGGGTTGTTTTCTGGCTGGATGTGATATCATTTCATCCATTGTCAGGGGGCTGCCCCAGATACCTGGGATGCTCAAGAGATGTAACACTTGCTTGCCATGTGATAGCAAAGGCTTCTATTTATTTCTGTGGCTGCTTCTTCTGCAACCCTCTGCGGGATCCCTGTATATCTGAGCTGATGGGGAAGCTGAAAACCACACAGCCTTACTGAGGCTTTAAAAATTTTTGCTTATGGGTGTTTTTAAATATGCACCAGGCAACTGTGAACCACAATTTACAAGAACTACTTTATTTTTTTTTTAAGTGTCCTTATTATTTTAAGTCTGTTTCTGGGTCACACTTCTGTGGTTCCATGAGCTTTTAACTAATGGCATTGCTAGTCCTGCACAGCTTAGCTCTGGAAGGGTGACTAATAGTCTTTACAATAGGCTGAAAGCAGGGGCCACACGTCATACCTTCCTCTGCATCTCAGCAGCATCTAGCTTGGTGCTGGGCACTCCGAAAGTACTTCAGTGATTGATTTCGGACAAAATAACCTATTTTCTTAGTATAAAAATTTTGATCCAGACCAAAGATATTGACCTTTTTATTTTGTAGTGGTCTCCTGCTTAAAGAGCTCGGAAATCAAGAGATTTTAGGTGAGGGTAATGGGAAAAAATGTTAATCCAAAAGGATCTGTCAATTTCTGCAAATGCTACAATCTAACAATTTCAATTAAAAACAGAAGGTGCCATCTATGCAGTGTTGGGGGAGAAAAGGTAAGATAATGATGGGACAAATATGGAAAATAATACTTTCACAATTTTTGTGTGTATGTGTGTTTTATTTGAGAGAAAATGATTCTATACATGGTATTTGATCAACAGAAGGGGAAGAGATATACCTTGGTTTCTGGAAGAGGTGTTGCCAGTAGTGAGCAAAGTACAGGAATGTGAGATTAGTTCAACATTGGAAGGAAACCATCACTTTTTCCATTGCACCTTGGTCATGGATTTAATCGACTATCTGACTATTTAGCTTTCTAAGGGTTTCAAATTGTTTTTAACAAGATGCTCTGTAATTAGGTCCAAGTGGTACAAGACAATTACGGGTAGAGAAGCTGTATTTTATATTTGTATCTCATTAATGAGGCTTCAGATTAACATCACCAGTTCATTTCTGGGGAGAATGTCACCATGGACAGTAAAACCCTTGTTTTCAGCTTTTCAGGCAAAGCATGTGTAACCCTTAACTTAGCCTAAAGCAGTGTCTTCCATGGGAGGCATGTGTGAACACTGGTCCTGTCTTTGGCTGGCCTTGTGCCTACAAATGGGAAGCAAACCTTTGTCTGACTGATTCCAGGGCACGTGGTGGTACATCTCAAGGAGTGAGAGGCGTGAAAGTGATCAAAAGAGCATTTGCTGACTGTTTCTCCCATATTCCATCTACTCTGGGAGAAGTCATGTCACCCCATGGTGTGTGATGCTGCTCTAAACCATTTGCAAGAAATAATCTAAATGTCAAGTTGTGGGTATTGTGGGGCACTGCACATGTCGAGACAAACCAGAGTGTGAGAAAACTTCAAGTGAAGTTGGTTTGGAAGGCTGTGCAAAAAGAAAGCCTCGTCACCCGGCACGCAGGAAATGCAAAGAGTCAAAAGAGCCTTTGTTTCAATCATTTCACAATCCAATTCATAAACAGCAGAGTTGCTGTTCTGGATGTTTATGTATTTCTTCAAAAACAATTAAGTACATTCATTCAACAGGTGTTTCCAGAGTGTCTCCTATGGGCCGGACATCATTGTAGGCGTTATGGATGTAGTAGCAACCAAAACAGAGGTCCGACTCTCACAACGCCTACCTTCTCAAGGAGAACAATAGATAGTATACAAACCAAAGAATGTATCTCCTTTCAGGTGGTAACAAGTGCTGTGGAGAAAAATAAGGCATAGTAAAAATAAAATAGAGCGAATGCGTAGTGTGCTATTTTATACAGGGGGTTAGGGGAAGCCTCTGAAAGGGTGACATTGAAGAGAATGAGTTCCTTCAAATCCCAGTTTCCCTTTCTTCCTCACTATCATGGACTTTTTCTAAATTATTCATTTTTCCTTGTCTCTGCAATCAAAACTGTGTCAATTTAGACATTTCTGTCAGATTCATAATTGACTACATGGCCAAGGATCAGCTCAGCTGAAATTCTCAAGAACTCATTTGGAGGTTGGTTAAATAGAATCCTCTCCTCTCATTCCCCTTTGCTCTCCAGGCAACAAAGCATAGGCTGTAGTTTACCCAAATAAGCCAGGAACCAAGAAAGAAAAGGAATTCTAATGTCCTTTTCTAATGGAGGAACATTGTAAGAGGTAAGTTTTGATGAAAGAAGATCCCTAGAAAGAGCATAAGAGCCAGAGTTAGATTTAAATCTTGGTTTCCCTACTTATCAGCTGAGTGATTTTTGAATTAACTACTTAACTTCACTCTGCCTCAGTTTCTTCAGATGCAGAGGATGATAAAAGTGCTTAACTCAATGGGATCTGATAAGGATTAGATGAGATCTCTACACACAGCTCTTAGCGTGGTTCCTAGAACATGACATGCACTCAATGCTTGAAATGCGTATCGTCGTGATTATTGTTAAAAGTATCATGTTTTGGCGCAGCTAATAGCCACATGCTCTATGAGTATGTGTAAAGAATTTCTGGCCAGCATGACTCTTTACCCTATTTCATTTATTCATTCATTTAATCATTCGTTCATTCATTCATTCAAGGAATAGTATTGAATGGCTGGTCTGTTGCCAAACACCATGCCACAGTCTGCCGAGAGTAAAGAATATACATGTCTTTTGACTTGTTGAGAGAACTGAAGCTTCAAGGAGGACTTGTTTTAGATGACCTTTAAAGTCACTTGCAAGTTGGATTGCCTGTGATTCTAAGGCATTTACTCACCATCCAATAGACAGAGAAGTGGAAGCTCTGGGAAGTGCTGACATCTATACAGCACCCCAAGGATTTCAGCACAGGCCAAGAAATGCCTCCTGAGGCTTCAGCTAGGAGCAAGAATAATAACTGGTTTATAGGATCTCCATTCCCTTCCAGTTCCTCACATATTAAAAATATAAGAATCCCTTACTTTTGCATGCTGTTTTAGAGTTTGTCAGGTATTGTCACCTACATCATCTCAAGTGGTCCTTTCACTACAACTGGGTAGAAGAAGTGTACTTATCTTACAATGAGGAAAAAGGGGCTCAGAGAATTTAATGGAATTGTTCAAGATCCCATAGTGGCAGAGCCAGAATTGCTATAAAAGAAGCGTAAGAGCTGGTATGAGCTTTAGGGTTCTGGGAGGCAAAGTGCTTCTGATTGTCAGAGTGGTCCTCCTCCATTAGAAGAGTCCTTCTCTTATGTCTGCCTCCTTGCAGAGGCCAGTTACTGATGAAGGTAAAGAAGGGTTGCTCACCCTTCCCATCACCTGAGCCAAACCAACCCTGACAGTCCAATGTGAAGAGACAATAGCACAATCCTCCAGCCCTTCCCCTCCAGGCCACAGCTTGAAAGCATGCCTTCTCTATCAGGTTTCATGCTATGTACCTCCCATTCCACATTTCCCACAAGAATATGGGATTTTCCTTGGCCATCAGGGCAGATGCCCCAGAGACACTGCTGCCTCTCTATTCTTCCTCCCCAGTTCATGTCCCCACAGTCTGGGCCTAGGTGAGTATCTGGCATGTGGGCTGCAACTGTGGATGATCGCCTGGGTGACAATGCATACCTAGCAGCCCAGATGTCAGACACTGCTGTTGCCCAAAGGCAGGAGGAAGAGTAAACAAAGCCCTTGCCCTCCTCCATTTTGGGCTGCCTCTCTGTTTGAGTTGCAGTGGCAGCGCTCTGAGCGAGGAAGGGAGCCGGCTGGCTCCAGCAGCTCACAGGCGTACTCCCCCTGCCTTTCTGATGACCACTGGGATAATTCAAAGAGAAAGAGTAAAAACTCACCCCAAGGTATGGGGAGAGTGAAGGCATTTCATACTGCTAGAGGTCTGTGCATGTGTTCTGCGATACAGCAAACTTCCTAGCTCCACTCTTTGGCCAGCTTACCTACACCCTGCTCACATGACCCCAAATGGACCAGACCCCCTTTCCTGAAGGGGTTTTGCCGAGGAGCTCCCACAGGAGTCTCTTTTTTTATCGTGTCACACGGTGGCACGCTGCAGTTTGTCCCACTGTATCTTGCAAAAAGCTGATATTCCAATGATGTTATTAAAAAGTGGCACCTTTCGCGCATGTGAGAAAATCTTTCCGGTGGGGGCAAGGAGACTGTGATACATTTTCCCCAAGGAGCGCACTCCAGCCACAGCATTTGATGTATGGTGACATCTCCCTGAGCCCTGACATGCACACATGCGCACACATGTGTGTGCACACACACACACGCACCCCTCAAAAACACATTTTCTAGCTGAGATGAATAAGGAAGTTAAGGGACTTGTTCAAGGTCACACAGAGGGGCAAGGAAGCCAAGTCATTTACACAGGGCATACAGCATGCTGCCCAGTGCTTTTGGTTCTTAGTCCTTCCCCCTGACCTCTGATCATCTACCACCTCACCTCCTTTTCAGCTGAGTAAATGTGTAATGCACACTAGAAATGCCACTGCAATTCCGAATATCACTTACAAACAGTGGCTTTTAGCTAACAAGAGTGCTGTTAACTCTTAATCCCTATGGATATTTCTCAATTCAGGGCTGTGTGTTTTTATTTTTGCTTTCTGGAAACTCAAATCCATGCTTAGCTCAGCATAATATACAGATCTGTATGCTAAGGAAAGCCTGGTCTGATAGTTGTGAGGTCTTCGTTTTAGCTCCAGCTCTACCTCTGACTAGCCATGGAGCCTTGAAGTTGGTGCTCAGCCTCTCCAAGGCCCAGCTTCATCAGAAGTCAGATGCAAATTATAATGCCTTATCTGCCAACCTCAAGAAGATATTATGAGAAACAAATGAGATTATAATCTTGAAAAGTTTTTCTAGAAGGAAGTGTGACTTCCTATCTAAAGGGATCATAAAATAGTGAAAAGCTAGTGGGCTGGGTTCAGATCCGGGTTACACTTCTTTTTTTTTGACACAGAGTCTTGCTCTGCACTGCACTCTAAGCTGGAGTGCAGTGGCACGATCTCAACTCACTGCAAGCTCCACCTCCTGGGTTCACACCATTCTCCTGCCTCAGCCTCCTGAGTAGCTGGGACTACAGGCGCCCGCTACCACACCCAGCTAATTTTTTGTATTTTTAGTAGAGACGGGGTTTCACTGTGTTAGCCAGGATGGTCTTGATCTCCTGACCTCATGATCCACCTGCCTTGGCCTCCCAAAGTGCTGGGATTACAGGCGTGAGCCACCACGCCTGGCCCCTGGTTACACTTCTGTGCTCCTGGGCAAATTATTCAACCTGCCTGAGTCTGGATAAAATGGGGAGGCAAAAGCCATTTGGCAGGGTTGTGAGAAAGATTAAATGAGAGTATGTTTTAAGCTCCTATCAGAGCACCTGGCACAAGGGAGGTGACTGTGGGGTATTAGTTCCTTTCTTCCTGGTACGCCACACCCCACACTTACTGCACACAGACTCTGAGATCCTGAAAGGGAGTTGCACATCTTACTCATTCTTGAACACGCAGCATCTGTCACTGTGTCTGCTACATTACCAGACCTCAATAAATATTGTGCCTATGAATGAATGTATAGATTAGGGACAAAACTTTAGAAGAACTTGTTTGGTTTGAAGAATTAATTATAATATTTGACACTGTCCACTCACCTGGCTTCATCATTGGGAACATAGGAGTGAATTTGCCAGTTGTATTCATATTGCAACAAAATTACGTGGTAATTTGTGCATTTAACTCATAGATTGGCTTAGGATGATCCAAATCTAGCAGCAGTTTTGTTCACACAAAACAAATCTCACTTATCATCTAGCCAAATTCAACATAGCAACAACTCGTTTCACAGCAGGAATTCAGATAGACAAGTGAACACTTGGGGGAAATTCCCTTGTGAAGTAACCACATGCCTAGTCAGAACCATCTCATAATTTAAGAATCAATTTTAAAAATAACTGTCAAATTAGGCTGGCTAATTGTTCTGGTCTCCAGCAAGTCCATCACAAGCAGGGAGGAGGGGATGGATCTCAAAAGTAAAAGGCAGATACAAACAAATGAGGCCCAATGGTGGCTGAGTGAAATTATACATGACAACGTGAATCACTGTATGTTTTTACCAGGTCCATTTTTGTACTGCTTTTCCTGGCCTTTTTGGAAAGTTGTTTTGGATGGGTTTGTTTTTCAGGGTATTTGATTATACATGCATCCTTCCTTTTAGTAATACTCATAAAATTGTCAAATATAATCCTTTCCAATAAATTTACCCCTAAATTGGCTTCGAGTATCTTGAATTTTTAAAAAATGAAAACATTGTAGTAGGTGAGACCAGAGCCAAAGGGTTGACACAGAACATAGAAAACAGCAAAGGAGAAAATATCCTAAAGCTTTGAGAACTGATGTTTGAATATCTTCTTTCTCTTGCTCCCTAAGAAATTAATGAACAGACAACCCTGAAACTTCAAAGCAGTAATGCCCTGCTTTGGGAATTGCAACCTCCATCTTGGTTGTTTAAAAATGAGCACACATGGAAATGATGCATCAGCATATCTTTTCAAGTTTTTTTTTTTTTCCTGTTGAAAATTAATCTACAACCCTCCAGTTATTTATGGCTCAGTAAATGGATAAGAAAAATAAGATAGATCTGTCTGAAAACAAAACAAAAATATTTTTATCACCATGCTTAAGACATAGCCATAGTCAACAATTACAACTGGACAAGAAAAATATGAAAGGAAAGGTTCACCTCTGCAATCCTCTTTCAGTACTACTTTGCAAAGATTAGAGTGTTTTGTTTTTCCTTCCTGAAAACGCCCACACCTCTTTAAGATTATATGTGTATGTTCTTCTTGCCTTCTTGCGTTTAGAGGGTATAGTCAAATGTGAGTGACAGGGTCTGAGTTTCCCCTCTGTCTCTCTGTACATCATCAGAGGGGCCATGTGCACAATGGTTACTTGATCAGATGTTGAAGCCAGATTGCCCAAGCATATAAACTGAATGACTATAGGTAAATTACCTAACATAGCTATGTCTCTCCTTCATCATCTATAATATAGAATGATAATAATGCTACCTTGTGAGCTTGTTGTGAGAATTAAGTGAGTTAACATAGCAAAGTGTCCGAACTCTGGTTCAGAGTAACTCCTGAATAAGTGGTAGCTATTATCATATCTGGTCACTTCAAAGCTCCAAGATACTGTCTGGTCACTTCAAAGCTCCAAGATACTGTCTTTATTCTGATTGCATATATTCTCAGGTTTGTATCTTTTCCAATTCAACATACACATATAGTTTAATGTAGTATAAGAAGTAAGGTTATGCATTTTCTCCTGAGCTGCTCTTTCTGCCGAAGCACCAGTACTTCAAAAGCTGTAACAACCATTCCCGAAAGCTTTCAGAATTTGGACTGAACTCAATCACTTTTTCATTTGGTATCTCTCATGTGCTCTAGATGTATGGCCTATATCTGCTCGATGAGTTTATATCTGCACTACACTGCATTTTAGGAATCTTCTAGCACAAAAAGAAAGACTTGGCTTCAGAAGGGATCATGACTGGCCAGTTGATCTGTTATAAATATGCCAAATACTGAGGAAATAACAAGGAGGAGAAAATTACATTCACACTTCTTTATTGATGCCATTAACAGTGTTTTGTCGTCCAGCTGATGAAGCAGTGCCATCTCCCCAAAAGCATCACATCACAAGACTACTTGGAGCCTCATAAAACCCCTCACTCCTGTGTTCCAGCAACTCCCTGTGCTCCCAGGCAAAGAAGGACCAGAGGTGCGCTCTGTGAGGATGTGCTAGTTTAGTGGAAGCCAAAGGACTGCGCCCCTAGCCATAAGAATCTCCCTGTGTGTAAAAGTCGTTTCCGTATTGGTGATACCAGAGCCGTGGTGAGCTCCCGCTGACCCCCTCCACCACTTTTATGGAGGTCAGAGGACCCTTCTTTGAGTCAGGATGCAGCTCAACCCAATCAGTCACCCGTCTTTCATTGTATGCTGCCTGGCTGCTGAGACCTTACCAAGAACAGCCCTCACCTCCTTTCTGTCTTCTCCCCATGCTTATTTAAACAAATGTCTTCTTTCTAATATTGGGCAGACTAGGGAGGGGACAGCACCCTCCTCCCATCTCTCACCCCTCCCAATTATATTTCCCAGTCTGAAACTCATTTCTTTCCCTCTCTCTTTTTCCCCCTTCTTCTCTTTCTCCTTCCTTCCTCAGTTTCTCTCCAGGATTTCATTTTGTTTCAACAATGGATAGTTGTCTAACTGGAGAATACCTTATTCCCTAGAGTATGACAAGAGATTTTTATAAAGTCTCACCTCTGTTTAGGACTCATTGTGTTCCAGATTAAAATCCAAGTCTACCCAGTCTTTCAAGACCGAGCTGTGTGTCAGCCTCCAGCCTCATCTCTTTTGCTCTGTGGCTCACCGCATCCCAGCCACCAGGGCATTCCTTCATTCATAATAGCAGCTGTCACTAGCCAAGCAAGCCTAATCCTCACAACGACAACCCTATGAGGCCAGAGCAGTTATCCCTGCTTCACACGTGAGGAAACTGAGGCACAGAGGGTAAGTTACACGTGACTAGTAAGGGGCTGGTGTAGGATTTAAATCCAGGCTGTCCAGATCCAGACCACTGCACGGAGCTGCCTGTTTCCAACAGGTCAAGCACACCAAGCTGTTCCCTACCTCAGGGCTCTGGAACGCCCTGCACCTCTGTCTGTTAGACTCCTCTCCCAACCCGTCCACTGGATAACATCTCTTCCTCTTTTAGATTTGAGCTGAGACGTTACCTCCTCAGAAAACCCTTTCCAGACCTGCCACCACCAGCAGCAGCAGCGGAAATCGCTCTCTATTGTTATTCTTGGTCATTGCCCTATATTCCTTTCCCCATGACTGTTCTTACAACCTATTAACATAAATTATTACTTGTTAAGTTTTGATATATTCATATTCCATGTTCAGAAATATTTGCTGTGCTTTCCTACCAAGTCCATCTCTGTTGGGGGGCATTAAACTTCCCCACCCCCTTGACATCTGGTTTGGTCATGTGACTTGCTTTGGGCAAGGACATGTGCTCTGAGAAACAAAATTCTAGAGCCGTTGTGTGGAACTGCTCCTTTAGCCTTGGTCCAAAAGGGAGAGAGTGACAGGCAGAGCTGTGATAGACCCAACATGAGCAAGGAATAAATCTCTTGTAGAAACTCTCTAGGACTTGGAAATCGTTACTGCAGTGTAACTTAGCCAAGGTTGACTGTTCTGTGAGCCTGCTTCATAGTTATCTCCCCATTAGACTGTGCATTTCGTGAAGTCAGGGATTGCATCTGTTTTATTTTCAGCACTTTTCTCTGCATCTAGCAAAAGGCTTGACACATTGAAGCATTCAACAAACGTTAGTTGAAGGAATAAATGTGTAATGGATATGCACATAAACCAGCTTTGGAGGACTACCTTTTTGCATGTATTGTTTATGATACTGAGTGATTAGCTTTTTGTAAAGTTAATCAGCTCTCACCTTCCACTCTGTTATGCACTACCCCTCGACTCACCTTACTCCATCTCCCAGCAGACACATAATTTTGACTCTGCTTTTAATTTGTATGCAGTTGCTATGTAAGGTTTAATTCCTAGGAGAAAAGTCCCTTTACAACTATTTAGTTTCATTGGAAAAAAACAAAGAATTCTCTTAAATATCTTCCTTCCAATAAAGAATAGCTGGTCCCCAAATGGTCAAGGGACTTAAAAGAACCTATGGCAGCTTTGAGGCTGTTTGCTCTCCATTCAGGCAAGCTGAAATAAAATACACATATTATGGGAAGATATTACCGAACACATTTTGTAACTATAAGGAAATGCACTGGCTTTCTCTATGGCAGAAGCTTTTTTCCCTGTATTTAAACTATCTCTAACTTCTATAGATGGATACACAGGAACTTTTTTTTGACTTATAAAATGTTTTGCTAAAGACTCTAAGTAGTAGAGGACATATGAACAGAAGAATTATGTTCTCCTTTGAAGACGGTCTGAGTGATCTGTCCCTTTTCACTACATATCATAAAAGCCATTTGCCCTAGAGGCTTCCAGTGTAAACCTTGTCTCTGAATATGAGAGTAGGAACCATATCTTGTTTATATTTGTGTCCCTAGCACGTAGCCTAGTGCCTGGCATGTGATGGAGGCTCAATCAGTGTTTGCTTAAAGACTTGGGGGCCCTTTTCATTTGCATTTATTTCAGAAAACTTGGAATCAAATGGAGGCTGTGGGTCGTATACCAACATGCAACCATTCTTCCTCTTCTGAACTCTTCTCGTAGTCAGGACCTGGCTTCCAGCTTCCAGTTATTTGGATCCTGATGGTCAGACAATATGGGTACCAGTCAAGAATAGGCAAGAGACAGAAGAGAACCATATTCTAGTGCTGGCTCTGTGCGGCCCTTATGTGAACCTGAACCAACTCCCTTCCCAACCTTGTACCTCTTCTGCAAAATGAGCCCATGGCCCAAATGATCCTGGAGATCTCTTGTAACTCTGACATGCTTTGCCTTTTCTTTGAAACACTCCAGATTTGGAAGAACTTTTTCTATCACCATTTTTTCTTACCACTCAGTCATCAAAGCTATATATACACCAGGCCAATTAGCTGGATAATTTTTCCTGAATATAGGCATATTCCTAACTAGACAGTGTCTGGGTTCATACTACAACAATTCACCCCCAAGTGGAATAATTGCTGTAGAATGAACACTGCATAATTGTGTTGAAGCTCATCCTTCCCTCTCATTGACACCCCTCTGGTTACAACAGGAGAGGAATTGTTGCTTTGGTTTTGTCACTTCCTTCTTGACTTCTGCCTGGTCTTTGCCATGTGTTCCCCCATTCGTCTTCCCAACTGGCTCCTAGTTGCACGGGTGTCACTATGGCCTGCAGTTAGGCCACTCTTCTGACCTATGACATAGCAGCTCCATGGATTCATTGATAATCTCCCCTCTGCACCTATAGGCCTTCTATAGGTCACAAAGGGCCAATCTATACCATCCCCCCAAAAGGGGCCAGGAAACCAGGTGGTTTATTTTTAGTCTTCCCAGGGTAGCAGCATTTGGGTTATACAAACTTAACTGCTTTTGTCTGTTTCCAGAATTTATGATGACACAAGTAAGAGAGAGAGGCAGCTGCTAATGTAACCCACAGCTAGTCAACCACACACGTCTGAAACAAGCTACATTTAATACAGCACAAATGGAACAAATGGACAATTGACTGTTAACAAATTTGGTTAAAGTGATTCATAGGTATTTAAACTTGTGTGTGTTTTTACAGTTTAAGATAATTGTCTTATTTTAAATAACTGGCAACACATATCCACACTGTACTTTCTTCCCTTCCTTTCTTCCCACCCCCTGCTAAACGTTTCCTGGGATGCTGACAGCTCTGAGGCACTCAGCAACAGGGCAGTATGCAATAATGCATTACCTCTGACCTAGTCACAAGGATCTGAACAGATATTTGGCATTTGTGGTAGAAAATTTGGGCTAGCAGCAGGGATCGGAGCCCAGGTCTGCATTTCAGATTTAAGGCCTAGTTCAGGGATGAGTGAGAGGCTTGTCAGCTGGTGAGAGAGGCACTAGTAATACAGCAGAACGGCTGAGATTTCCTCTTCAGAGGCAGGGCTGTTACATGCAAACTCCTACTCAGTCATTATATTCTTAAGGGAGTCAGGTACACACTACTAGCTGTGTGCCTGGTTCCCTTAAGCCTCAGTTTCTTCAGCTATAAAATGGGGATATACCTATCTCACATTGTGTGGAACACAGTAAAGTATGGGAAGCCTCTTGCATAGTCCCTGGCACACAGTAACATGATAAACACTGGAAATTATTAGTTGTGGAATTATTATCAGCCCTGAATATGAATATGTTCAGTCCTGCTGCCAGCCAAATGAGCAATTTTGAAAAATGTACCCACCACTCAAAACCCTTTGCTGCCAGCAAAATAAATAAATAAATAAATATACAAATCTACAATGCCAATCAACCTTCATGGCAACCCTCTAGAGTCAGAGAATGCACAGGTGCACAGTCTGCATACCTGGAAGCTGCAACCTTGAACAGATTTTTAGCAATGGTTGTGCGCCTTCATTTTGGGGTATGCAATTACTGCAGAGGCTCTTCAGTTAGCCACTCTCAATGGTATGAAAGAAGCCTGTTAGGTAAAATTTGTGTTTCTAGGATACCTGCTTTAATAAGTAGTGTGTTTCTTTTGGGGAGGGAAAGAGCACTAGATTGAGGCAAATGAGTGTGTGCTTCCTTTTTTCCATTCTTTCCCCGTTTTCATTCACAACATTGTTAACTACATGAAATAGTATTACAGAGGAGATCATGTACAACCTTGAAGAAGAAAAGTAGTCCCAAAGGACAGCCCGAGACCTCATATGGGTGAGGTGGGTAGGTGAAGGCATGGAAAAGAAAGATTACCCACTTTACTAGTAGAGACCACAGGGGCTGAGCAGGGTCTGATAGCACCAGAGACATTCTCCCTTTAGTACCAGCTGAAGGAACTTCCTTCTTGGTTGCTTCTCTGGGCTTATGCTCATTTTTCAAGAGCTCAGGGCCTTAAAGGAGCAGGGAGTGTGGAGTCAGTTAAGCTGACTGTCTTCTATTGTAGCGATCTTGGAATGGGAAGTAACTAGGGTACCATGCTGCTCAATGTCACTATCCGGAAAGTGGCATTATACTACTTATTGCAAGTACCCAAGGACGTTGTTAAGAGCACCAGTGATGATTCTTGCAGAACTTGAGAAGGATCAACTCTGACTTTCTGACCTTGGGCAAGCCAGCTGAATGCCCCTACCTATAAAATGAGGGAACCAGAATCAATTAACTCGGGTGCTCTTGGCTCTGACAAGACATTGCCATGTTTCAACCCTGGCCCACCACTTAGGAAGCAAATGCCCTTGATGAGTCAAACGAAATTAATGTGCACAAGAGCTGCTTCTGTCCTGGGCATGTGGAGAGTTGTGCTTTCCAGTCCCCTTGCATCTGGTCACAGTCATGTGACTAGTTCTGAGAGCAAAAATAACATGTCTCTTCCGGTTCAAAACATTTCATTGTTGATATGAGACCCTCCCTCCGCTTATTAATCAAGGAGGCCCTTTGTCCCATGCAGTATCACTCCAAGATGTTGATGGCTGTGCCAACCTCATTGCTGAATCACTGCATGTAAGATAGTTGTCCCTGAGAGTCCCTTAGACCCACAGTAGATTTTTTAAAGTGAGACATAATAACTTTGTTTTGTTAGCCTCTGAAATATTCTACCTCAGCTTCTGTTTTTTATAACCTGAAGTTATTAATACAACCTGCCTTATATGTGTCTTGTAAGGATTAAATGATATAATATATGTAAATGGCTTATAACAAGGTTTGGCACATAGTAAATACTCAATACACATTTAACCTTCATTATTCTTCTCCTTTGTCCCTATGATTCTATTATATTATTATTATTAGATGTTATCCTAAACCATCTATATTAGTCCCACTGCTACAAAGATACCTGAGACTGGGTAATTTATAAACAAAGGAGGTTTAACTGACTCACAATTCCTTATGGCTGGGGAGGCCTCGGGAAACTTACAATCATGGTGGAAGGGGAAGCAGGCACCCTCTTCACAAGGTGGCAGGAGAGAGTGAGCTTGTCAAGGAGAAACTGTCAAACACTTCTAAAACCATATCTTGTGAGAACTCACTATCACAAGAACAGCATGGAGGAAACTGCCTCCATGATCCAATCACCTCCCTTCCTCCACACAGGATTACAATTTGAGATGAGATTTGGGTGGGATACCGAGCCAAACCATATAATTCTGCCCTGGCCTCTCCCAAATTTCATCTCTTTTCACATTTCAAAGCCAATCATGCTTTCCCAACAGTCCTCCAAAATCTTAGCTCATTCCAGCATTAACTCAAAAGTCACAGTCCAAAGTCTCATCTGAGACAAGGCAAGTCTCTTCTGTATATAACCCTGTAGAATAAAAAGCAAGTTAGTCACTTCCTAGATACAAGGGAGGTACAGGCATTGGGTAAATGCTCCCATTCCAAATGGGAGGAATTGGCCAAAACAAAGGTGCTACAGACCCCATACAAGCCCAAAAGGCAGCAGGGCAATCACTACATGTTAAAGCTCCTAAATAATCTCCTTTGACTCCATGTCTCACATCCAGGTCATGCTGATACAAGAGGTGCGCTATCAGTCTTGGGCAGCCCTGCCCCTGTGGCTTTGCAGGGTATAACCCCCTTTCCAGCTGCTTTCACAGGCTGGCATTGAGTGTCTGTGGCTTCTCCAAATGCACAGTGCAAGATGTCAGTGGATCTACCCTTCTGGAGTCTGGAGGATGGTGGCCCTCTCCTCACAGCTCCACTAGGCAGTGCTCCAGTGGGGACTCTGCGTGGGGGCTCCAACTCCATGTTTCCCTTCTGCACTGCTCTAGCAGAGGTTCTCCATAAGGGCACCACCCCTGCAGCAAACATCTGCCTAGACATCCAGGCATTTCCATACATCCTCTGAAATCTAGGCAGAGGTTCCCAAACCTCAATTCTTGACTTGTGTACCCACAGGCCTAACACCACATGGAAGCTGCCAAGGTTGGGGCTTGCACCATCTGAAGCAATGGCCTGAGCTGTACCTTGGCCCCTTTTAGCCACAATTGGAGCTGAAGTGACTGGGATACAGAGTGCCATGTCTCGAGGCTACACAGAGCAGCCAGAACCCTGGGCCCAACCTATGAAACCATTTTCCCTCCTTGACCTCCAGGCCTGTGATGAGAGGGTCTGTGGCCAAAATCTCTGACATGCCCTGGAGACATTTTTCCCCGTTGTCTTGGCAATTAACATTAGGTTCCTTGTCACCTACACAAATTTCTGCAGCTGGCTTGAATTGCTGCTTAGAAAATGGGTTTTTCTTTTCTATTGCATCATCAGGCTGCAAGTTTTCCAAACTTTTATGCTCTGCTTCCCTTTTAAACATATATTCCAATTTCAAACCATCTCTTTGTGAATGCATAAAACTGAATGCTTTCAGAATAATCCAGGTCATGTCTTGAATGCTTTGCTGCTTAGAAATTTCTTCTGCCAGATACCTTAAATCATCTCTCTCAAGTTTGAAGTTCCACAGATATTTAGGGCAGGGTCAAAATGCCAGTCTCTTTGCTAAACCATAGCATGAGTGACCTTTATTGTAGTTCTTAATAAGTTCCTCATCTTTATCTGAGACCACCTCAGCCTGGACTTCATTGTTCACATCACTATCAGAACTTTGGTCAAAACCATTCAAGAAACCTCTAGGAAGCTCCAAACTTTCCCACATCTTCTCATCTTCTGAGCCCCTCTAAACTCTTCCATCCTCTGCCCTTTATCCAGTTCCAAAGTCACTTCCACATTTTCAAATATCTTTATAGCAGTACCCCACTCCTGGTACCAATTTACTATATTAGTCCATTTCCACACTGCTATAAAGGACTTCCCTGAGACTGAGTAATTTATAAAGGAAAGAAGTTTAATTGACTCAGAGTTCCACATGGCTGGGGAGGCCTCAGAAAACTTACAATCATGGTGGAAGGGGAAGCAGACCCTTTCTTCACAAGGGGTCTCATTCTCCTATGCAGGAAAGAGAGACAGTATATGAAGGAGTAACTGCCAAACACTTATAAAACCATCAGACCTCAAGAGAACTCACTCACTATCACAAGAACAAAATGGGGGAAACTGCCCCTGTGATTCAATCCACCCCCTTCCCTCACATGTGGGAATTACAGGCCCCTCCTTCAACACATGGGGATTACTGTTTGAGATGAGATTTGGGTGGGGACACAGAGCCAAACCATATAAACTGGCATCTTGATTTCAAACTTCCAGCCTCCAGAGCTGTGAGAAAACAAATTTCTGTTGTTTAAGTGACTCAGTCTATGGTGCTTGTTATGGGAGCCTGAGAAAACTAAGACACAGCTCCTTTCATTAAAAATTTTTTGCCATCTTATCTTTTAAAAAAATTATTTTATTTTATTTTAAATTCTTGGGGTACATGTGCATATTTGTTAAATGGATGTATTGTGTAATTGTGAGGTTTGGGCTTCTAGTGTACCAGTATTCCAAATAGTGACCATTGTACCCAATAGGTATTTTTCCAACCCTCACCCTCCCTCCCAACTTGCCCTCCTTGGAGTCCCCAAAAGACCATGCCCCTTTTGCAAGCTTCCACCATACTGATACTGCTCCAAGTTAGCAACAATTATGTTGAATCTGAATTGTGCACTCAGTTGTTAATGTTCTCTACCATATTTAGAGCCACTTAAGGGCCTAAAATTGTATATTTTCCCTCTAAGCACTCCCATATTTATCTAAGTATTATAAGTGAATGTTCCACAGACATTTGTTGAATGAATGAAGAGCGAGTGCTGCCTCTTTCTTTCAGCCTAATAAAACACCACTGGGTGGGGCCAAGAGTGTGTTGCACAACCCAGAGTGAGATATCTATGCACCTTGAGTTGTTCTCAAGGATGGTGGCCTTGCAAACAGGGAGTCACTGAAATCACCTTAATACCCTATTTCGTAAGACAGGAGAAAGTAAACTAAGTGAAAAAGAAAGAGCTTGGCATCTGGCAAAGTCAGTGTGTGATTAACAAAAGAACTGCTCTGTGGTTGATTGGAGAATTGGAGTTATTCCTAGTTGTCTGCTATAAAAGAGCCTTTCTGTGGAGACAGTGGAGTAATAACATATTTTTATTTCTGGGCCAATATTCTGGTCTGAAAAAATATATTCAGGAAGAAATGTTATATTGATACATTTGAGTACCTATCATCTATATAGTTCCAATATGTAACACACTAGATTTTAATAATGTTTTTATTATTTCCAAGCATTTCACTTTTATTATTTTACAGCAGCCCTCTAGAGTACATAGGCAAGAGCAGGGGTGGTAGCCACTAATCACGTTGTCTGCCCAACCTCCTTGACGTCTTTGGGGATTTGTTGTCTCTTATGTTACAGAATATCCCTAGCACCGAATATTAAGATTTGAGGGAGTTTCCCAAACATAGAACTTCATCTCCCTGACCACAAAAGGGTACATAATACAAGATAGGCTAGTCAAAGCTCTTCTATAGGATGGCTCCCATGGAACTAAGAAAAGAGAACAATTTTCTATCTGGTGGTAGAGCTGAAATAAAGAAGCACTGAATTTGCCTGTGGTTATGTATCTCATCTCATGGGGAACTCCACTTGGAGAGAAGGAAGCCAACATGTTGCGAGAAGCCAAGGAAAGCAATATTTTGAAGATTCAGCTCTCTTTTGGTTGTAAGCTACAGAACCTCAACTTTGAACAGCTCAGGAAAATATGGGAGTTCATTGGCTTATTTTACAAACTGCAGAAAAGTTTTTGGTGTAATCTAGTTTTACAAATGACTGAGACTGTTAGGATTGTCTATTTCCCAGATATAACTACTGAGGCTCAGAGAAGTTAAATGTGTTATTCAAGTTAGAAAAGAGGAAATGGAAATTATAGTGTATGAGCACTTACTATATGCCAGGCAATAGATTTTATGCTTTATACATTTTCTTATTTTACACTGGAAATGGATGTCACGTAGCTAATACTGGCAGAGCTGGAATTTGAACCCAAGCCTGTCTGGCCCTAAAGGCTATGATTTATCCCTGTACCCTGTACATACCATGTCTGCATGTGCCTTGTTAATAAGTAACAAAGCCAAATATCTTAAGTGTTGAGCAAGTCTTTTTTCCACCATATTATGCTGCCTATCCTCAAATCTTTGAGGCAGAAGTCTAGAAGGAGATTCATAATTTACCTGTGTGTTAAAACATATTATCTAATCCTCATCCTTTTTTATAATACAAGAATACACTTTGTTCTTCTGTAATCAGTCCTTACCTATCTAAATACTTCCCTGACTAACATGACTACATATCATATTCCTGCGTGAAGGATTGGCTGCAAGAGGTGTTGATTCTTGAATAGAAACCAAATTTACCATTCCTGTGTGCTGTCAAATATGATATAAATGTAGTATCACTAAAAGCTTGATTTGACACCTTGGCTAAGCCTTCAGCAGAAGTGCTGTGAGACCACATGTTCCCTGAGAAAGTCTTCTAGTGTAAACAAACCAGCAAGAAGGGAAGAATGAGGAGTGAAAAAGAACCCCAAAGGAAAAGACAGATAAACATGAAGAATAGAAGTAACAATGTGAAGAAGAATGGCCAAAAGAGGGTGTGATCCAAGCAGTAAGTGAAATAAACAGAGGATATGGGCATGAAGAATGGACAACTGGAACAAAGGAGGAGCTGAACAAAACCAGGGATGACTCTAAAGAGGAGGAGGAAAGGTGAGCAGACAGAAGAGTCCAATAATAGTGAAATATGGAGTCCATTACTGGTACTCACCAACAGAGAAGAAAATCCTAAAGATAAGGCAATGAACAAATCATTTGCATACTGCTTTGGAATGCAATTTTCCCCTGGAGAAAAGGATTCTGGGAAAGCTGATAGACACTCTAATGTGCTTCATTGTGCTTGCATTTCCCGGCACATAAGGCCAGGTGGAGGCAGGAAGTGGGACACACTTCACAGAATTACTTCTGATTACATTCCAGTGACTCCACAAAGCTGACAAAGGATCTACAGAAAACTTGCCACGAGGTATATAAAGAAGGTAAACAAAATATTTCTCAAGTAAGTTGTGAGTGAGTAAATAAAAATGGAAGAAAAATGGAGAATAATACCTAAGAAAACAAAGTTAGAACCATGAGGGAAAATAAAATAAAAGGAAATACAAAGAGATATTCAGCAACTGAAGGTGAGCTTTATAAGTGAGAATTGAAATCAAACCCTTTTGGGGTATGAAAGTCTGAAAACAGGAAAGCCCCATGGACTGGAATTGGGCCCCACAAAAGGATAAGGGTAGACCAGGCAGAACCCCAAAGTCACTGTGAAGGATTTTAATGCATAGTCTAAGATCAGTAGAAAACTATTACTAATCCTGGGGGAAGGGAGGAATAATGAGAGGAAGGGGTAACATAATCAGATTTGCATTATGAAGATTGCTATAGCTAGAATGTGGGGGAATGGATTGGAAGAGGGCTAGATTAGATGCCAGGAGACCAGAGAAAAGGTTATCTCAAATGGTCTAGATAAGAGATGATGGCCACTTAGGCTAAGTTGATGCTAGTGATGATGGAGGGAAGTGGAAAGATTTGAGAAATGATTTAAGCAATGAAATAGACAAGGCTTCACAGGGCGTTAGACATGGAGAGTGAGAGAGAAGAAGGTGGCAAAGATGAAATATCAATAAAACTTAATTAGAATAGTTTTGTCATCCTGTATTAATCAGGAGTCTTTAGTTTACAATGGACAGAGTCCAACTTAAACTTGCTTAGACAAAGAAGAAAACACATTTGCTTCTTTAACTGAAAAGGCCAGAGGTAGATCTAAATTCATGTGCCACTTGATCTGGGGGCTCAAATAATGTTACAGGATCCCACCTTTTCCTAGTTCTTTTCTCTGCTCCCCTCCACATCAGCTTCATTCTCAGAAACCCCATGTGGTGGCAAAGTGGCTGTCAGTAGTTCCATATCGACAAGTCCAAAGACAAACATAAAGGTCCTCATCACAGGAGATCCCACATAGCCCTGGATCAACAGGAAAAGTGTCGCAGGAGACAGGATGGGAGTCTTCCTTCCTTTATTTCCTTTGAGAACTTCAGGGTACTATCATCAAAGTGAGGAGAAACAGATGCTGGCGGCCAAAACACAGTGGCCACTCATGACACATTTCCAGTAAGGCCACAGCAGTCTAGACAGATGCTTCCCTATTTGAAATCACAAATTAACTTATAAACATGCACATGTTCTCTTGACTAAAAACTGATACAGTTTGTAGCCAGGTCAATGCATCACACAATATAAGACTACTCAACATTTTTGAACTGTCTGATATTGTGAAATTATTGGTGGATTTAATCACTCGCTCAGAACCAAAGTATAATCTTGTAATCTCTTTGTAGCTCTGAATAAGTAAAATCTTTGTGTGGTAGACACACCTGATAGCAATAACTTAAGCATACTCTGAGAATGACCCTGTATTGCAAATATACCTGAATGCATGTTCTGAGCTAGGGAATCCAGAAGTGGCCAATCCAGAGATTAGTCTCTTGTCTATGAAGAACACCTGAGCCTCTCTCCCATCCCATGAAATACAGGGGTTCAAGGCCCTGAGTTTGGGGTTGAATGAAAGTTACCTGGTGGAGGTTGTTAGGGAAAGCATGCTAAGTGAAAATGCTGCATAAACATACCTTGTGTAAATGGTTGTGGTTCTCCTGCAGCCTGCTGCCCCTAGACTGTATGTAAAGTAGGTCTCCTGTCCAGTCTGCTACACTGGACTCTCTCCTGTGGATGTAAACCCCCAGTAAAACCCCATGTCTTATTTGCTGGCTCTAGGTCTCTTCTTCAGCTTCTTGAACCTGGTGCCATTTCCACTGAAGTTGACGGGGGTTTGGCACAACATCTAGGAAATTATTTTGAGGCATCACTTTATTCTTGGTGAGAAATAGTTACAAAACAAATGCAAAGTATATTTGCTCCTTAAAATATTTGGTAGTTGTAGTGTGGAACTTTGTAGACAAAGACGCTGAGAGCAAAGTATTCATGTAGTAAGTCAGCACACCTGTTTTAGATCATACCTGGGTTGTTGATTACTTATGGCTGTTGATTCCTTACAGAGTATAGGTTGATTGCAGACAACAGATAACAACTGTTGATTACTTACAACACATGTTTTCATTGCATAGTGGTAGCAGTGCAGGCTGCCTGGATCGCATCTTGCTTTTGACACTCACTGGCTGTGTGACCTAGAGCAGGTAATTTAACCTCTCTGTGCTTCAGTTTCCTTATCTGTAAAATAGGAATAACAATAGTACTGCTTTAAATGGTTATTATGAAGATGAAATGAATTTACTTATTGTAAAATGCTTACAACAGTGCCTGGTACATAGTAGCTGCTGTATATGTATTTGTTCAATAAGCTTGAGAGTTTCTATTTCACCTTTCTAAGTCTCGATTTCCTGATCCACAAAATAAACATCATACTACCTGCAACTTCTCAAGATTGTTCTGTGGTTTAAATGAGATAATTGTACATGAAGTTCCTCATACAGAATTTTCCACAAAGCATTCAATAAATATGGTCTCCTTTCCCCTTTCAAACACTGGAAAACTCTTTATATTAATAAGCATTCAAATGGATCTAAGCCCCATCCCTACTAGTTATTCTCTATTTCTGTACCCTTCAATATTTCTTCATGGCCCTCCCACTAGACAATAAACTCCAGAGGCAATTAGCATGCTTGAATTGTGCACACCGATAGGCACATGGCAGATGCTCAACAGTTGCTAAACAAATGCATGGTTATTCAATGCTTCATTTCAATGCACTTTGTCCACTTATTAGTTGTACTCAGATACTTCAAGACAGATTCAGCAAAATGAACAACTCGATCCAGACCATTTTTTTTCTTCCTGTGTAAAAATGCCATCTATATAAAAATAACTGAGCGGGGCTGTAACCAGCTGTCACTTCATGTAGACATGTGCAAGCACAAAGTCCTGTGTGATGAGCATAGTTCTTGAGTTGTGCCGTGTTACACTCTGTCAGATGGAATATGTTAGGGAAGAAAGCGTTAGTCCATAACTTTGAAATTACAAGTAGGTATTTTGCAACCGAAAAATAAGGAATTTGAGAGATGTGCACTTAACAAACAAACAACTATTTGCTTCCAAAGTTTTAACTTAAGATAGGCCTGATCTTAGTCCAAAACATTGTAATAGAAGAAACTTCAGGATGGTTTCTCATCATTTGGATCTTCTTCCATTATTTCTATTGTCCTGGGCAATAAATTTCAGTATTTGATCAAATAATGGCAGATTCCATGCAATCCCATTCAGGTATCCCCAGTTTATCTATAATGATTTTCCTCTTGTCAGCTCATTTCTTAAATCTTTGTTGAATCTGGTTTCAATGGTACTATAAACAATCATCATTGCATTGTAAAACTGGAAACCCTCCACTAAAATAGTGTTTTGATCTGGGTTGCCATAGTAATAAGTGTATGCTCCCCTCTTTGGAGGCCTTGTTATATGAAGTATCTGTGATTTGCTCAGAATGGCCCCAGTTCATCTGTCAAAATGGGTTTTTCCTTTTTTAAAATAATGATCTCGAAAATCCCACAGTGGCCACAAATATTTTACAACCATAACGAGGAGCATTGGAGTAGTCAAGCTTTATAAATCTATGCCATTATTACATTAGAATAAATCATGTTTCTTAGGTATATTACATAGGCCTGTGTAAGCCTAATTTTAGATATGCTGTTCAACAAGGGTGCGGTTGTTTATTATGAAAAGAGAATTATTAAGTGTGACTTCAAAAATGCATCATATGTCAGTTCATGTAGAGGGACCCTGGAGCAAAAAAAATGGAAATTACTTCTTATTTCTATCAAAATACTGCAAATAGCTATTCAGGTTCAAACTTAGTTACAATTAGAATGTGATGAACAATGATTTTTTATAACAGCATGAAATCGTACATTCCATTCACGTTTGGGTTCAAGTTATTCTTTGGTAGAAAAGGATAAAATGAGAAATACTGCAAATTTTTCAGTGTCACAATGAAGAAAATAATGATGTACATTATTTAAAATAAAAATGTTCTAGTCAGTTACAGTAATTTGAATCAAGAACTATGATATTTTTTCCTGCAGGAATGAGAGTAAACAAACACTATATCAACAAACCAGCAATAGAATCCACAAAGAGGTGGAAGATTATTTTTCATCTAAGACAAATGCTGAAGTTGGTTACCTTCTGTAAGTCACTATCAGCTACAGGGTTATTTTGTGTACTGCTGGCTAGCCTCATAATATCTGATATAGGAATATTAACAACATCAGTGGGCAAAAGAACAGGAAGAATCCATCTGTATTCAATGAATTCTAGTTAAAAAGTAATTATGGCACAATGAGGTTGCTGCCGGTTGTATTCCCTCTTCCTGACTGCAAACCACATACATGTAGTGTTAGTCTTCTGCTATTTGTATCCTGCTAAACAACCAGAAAGGCAGGCAGGAACCAGACCCACATTTCCTTCCATTTTTCAGGTGACTTAGTTTTAAATAACTGCAGCCCCAGAAGACATTCAGGGGCAAGAGGTGGTGCACATCTTCTGTTATAATTGACCTGGGCTTTGAGATTTCTCTGTCATGATGTATCCCAGAATGTTGCATGATGGGAAGACCCTTGTTATTCCTCCACCAGCCGAGCCAAACGGACAAGATCAAGTAGGCCTGGGACTTGGGAAAAAGGGAAGAAATATTGACAGATAAGTAACCACTCCAGGAAATGACAGGCAGCTGGAGCAGTGTGGGTACTCTTCGGATTCAGATGTAATCCTTTAACCTCATGCTCAAACTCTGTAATCTTTCAATGAGATGGAAGAGAAAAAGGAAAAAAGCAAATTGCTTAATCAAAGCCCTTAATGTGTGACCAGGATTAGTAACTAAGTCAGAATGACAACCTGCAGGTATAAAAAGGCTTCATAAGATGGCCTCAATACTAATAAAGTCGTATCTGCAGGGCTGAAAATAAAGAAGAATAAGCTGGCATTTCAGTTGGCATAGACACCTTTGTCTACCTGAAAACAGGCATACAAAACTGATTTCCTGATCAGGAATTTTTCTTTAACCACTACAAGGAAGGGCTACAGCCTCCATTCTTTCTGGCTGGCAAACTTCCCACTTCACCCACATTCTATAAAATTGTCTTTATCTAATAGACAACATAACAGGTGTCAGTTGGGTTTCCATTTAAAGAAGAAGAATAGGCTCTGGCATAAGTCATTTGCTGCTGTGGGCACTAAAAGATGTCAGGGTTCTTTCTCGGAAAGGAAGTGCTAACAGACTAAAGTGGCTGTCAATTCACATTAAAAATGGAAAGTAATAGCCCACTAGATTTATACAGCATCCTTTGACACAACCATCCATGTTATACTGTAAGTTTTTATATCAACCCTCAGAAATGTTGGGAAGTATGCATTAGTTACCCTGTCCTACAACAGGCCGTTCTGAGGTCCCGATGAGCGATTCATTATCACCATGATAGTAGTTATACTGCAAGAGCAGTCTTATGAAGAGAATGTATTTCAGCCATTTGGCCTACCTTCTCCCCAATCCATTACCTATCTTTCACAAAATAAGCAACCATGAATGCTTTATGCCTCTGTAACCATCTGGTCTGGCTTAGCCCATGGAAGAATAAGTCTATGGGGTCTACAATTGTCCCCCATTGCTTCTTCTCTAGTTTTGTGTCAGTTATCTGTTGCTGTATAACAAATATCCCCAAAACTTAGCTGCTTAAAACAATAAGATTTTGTTATCTCACAGTGTCTGAGTGTCACAAATCTGAGAATGGCTTACTTGGGTGAACCAGTTTAGAGTCTCTCATGAGGCTGCATCATCTGAAGGTTACACTATATAACTGCAAATCTGCAGTACATACTCTGGTGAAGCTAAGGTAATTCAAGTGACATGACCCTGTCTCATCAAAGCCACATGTGCAAGGAACAACCTAGCAGATACCCTGGGTTCTTTGAATGCATTGCTGAACCAGTTTTCAATGTATCCATCTCTTTATTTTGTCTCTGACTCTCTGCTTTATAACCTCACTATGTATCAATCAGTTTTCTCCTCCTCTGCCCCACAGTGAGTAGACTTCTGAGGTTTTACCCCATCTGTTCTACTTTTCAGACTTTGACTAAGACTTTCTTCTTCCTGGTATAGCACCTACTTGGACAGACATCATTAGAGCAGATCTTCTTAGAATGGCCTGTTTGTGAACTGGATTAATACATCACTAATGAAAGAACCATATCCCATTCTTCTTTTTACCTCCAATACCTAGCACAGCCTCTGGCATATAGAAAGCCCTTAGTAAATGTTTGAATTGAGTTGAATCATTGCTCCAGTCTTAGCTTATCACAAACATCCTTTAACACTGAAGCACAGCCTCAACAGTGAGGAAATTTTTACTAATATCCTAACTATGGATTGGTGAAGAAATCACTCATTTCTTAAGTATTCAATTTGAGCACCTACTATTTAACTATTGAAATACTATTCAACTGTTGAATGATTAGTAGTGGCAATGTACTACATGTTAGTTTTGCAGTGATGGGCAAAACCACAGGACATTTGATCTCATGAAACTTAGAATCTAGTTTATTCAATAGGTGCTTAGTAAATGTTGGTGGCTGATGAATAATATGTGACAGTGACCTTCAAACATATAAAGGGCTATCTCATAAGGAAGAGGCTAAACTGGCCAGGCACGATGGCTCACACCTGTAATCCCAGCACTTTGGCAGGCTGAGAAGGGTGGATCACTTGAGGTCAGGAGTTCAAGACCAGCCTGGCCAACGTGGTGAAACCCCCGTCTCTACTAAAAATTAAAAAATTGGGGTTCCATCAGTTACCAGGATGTGAATTTCAACTTAATTTAAATAAGGGCATTCTAGTACAGGAGTTTTGAACACTGGGGAAGCATAGCCTTGGGGAATAAGGAGCATCCCAGCACTAACGGGCTGGATGACCATCAGTTAAGGGATGCTGTATTAACAATGATAGCAGCAATAATAATGGAGGCTAACATTGGTAAGGTGCTTACTATATGCCAGGCATTGTGCAACACTCCATAAAGGAGGTACCACTACCATCATCATTTTGTAGATGAAGAAAGTGAGGCCCTAATATGTCCAGAAATCAAATAGAGGTAGTCTGACTCCAAAGCCTGTGTGCTTAACACTTACTCCTCCCACTCTATAATGAAAGAATCCTTCAGCAAGTGGAATGTAGGCAACACGTTCCTTTCTAACACTGAGATTTTTCCGAAGCTGTATTTCTCTCTGTGGGCGCTTATGAAACCAGGACCCAGGATTTGTAGTTACATTGAATAACGGCAGAGATATGAAGAAAGTCCTACTGCAATTTTCCCTCTCTCCCCAACTTCTCAGGAGAAACACCAACAGACTGGTTTCTGCAGTCTACCTACGTGAGACCACGACTTTTTAAAGTAAGACTAAAACCTTTGTTTAAACACAAAGCCTTGGGCCGGATCATACTTTAAGCTGGTGAAAGGTCAAGAAACCATATCACAAAAGGAAACGTGGAAAGAACTGGATCTGCTTTGGCTAAAAGATAAAAAAAAAAAAAAGGAGAGATATGTCTTTAAATATTTGAAGAATTGTCACTTAGAGAAGGAAGTCGACTTATTTTTGTTTTTGCCGAAGGCCCAATGGGAACCAATAGCAAAAGTCGTCCCATGACTGTTTTCTGTATGACATTAAGAAAGAAATTCCTAACAATTAGCCCTGCCCAACAATGGAATGGACTTCCTTGGGATGTTGTGAGTACCCCTCTATTAGAAGATTTTGGCAGGGATACTGGAGAAGAGATTCCTCTACTTTCAAGCTTTTCAATCCTAAATTACATAGCTCTTTGGTTAGTAGTCTATACCTTTGTACAGGCATTAATAGCTATATTTCTGTGATTTAAAAAATTTATTTAAAAATTTTAAAAATAGAACATAAAGTAAAAATCATCCATAATCTCACCACTTAAAAGATAATCAAGGAAAGAGGCAAAGGCTTCAGCAACTTTAGTTCTCCCCTCCGTTGTTCACAGCTTGACTAAATTCAAGACAAAAGAAGTCAATTGCTAATATTAATGAGAGTAAATAATTAATAATTAAGTAGGTGACATGGTATGGGCTGACATATATGTGTGTGTATGTGTATATACTTTTGTCCTAAATATATACATTTACATATATCCACAAATACATTTTTAGGATTGACATTAAAATCATGCTTTGAACTGCATTTGAGCCAGCTTTAAGGATGGAAATTGGCTTTTAAAACTAAAACTTCATTTTTATTTCTTTCTTCACCTAAAGGCTACATATTGTTGAGGGTTTTCCAGTTTGGGGATTGTCTTATTTCCTCTGGCTTCAAAGTAAGATGAGGCAGAGCGTGTATGTACACGACTGCACCCACCGCGGGGGAGGCAGCGGTGCGTTTACTCCCCAGACACATGGGGGGAGCTGCAAGAGTGCTCCCAGAGCAGTTACTTGATATTTTTCCCTATAAGCCTATTTTTCTCATCTTCCTTTATCTCAGAAAAAGGCACTGTCCACTCATCTGTGCAGGTCAAAAACATGGGAGTTGGCCTTACTTTATCTCTCTCTTTCTCTCACCCTCCACGTCCAGCCCATCAGCAAGTCCTGCCTCCAAATTTATCCCAAATCTGACCACTTCACTACCCTTACCCAAGCAATTGGTACTGCTACTTGGGATGCTCTTAGAGTGCCTCTCCTTCTACTCTTGTTCTCTATAATCCTTTTGCACATAGTGTCCAGAGGGACTTCTTTATTAAACGTAAATCCATCCTCTGCTTACGACTCTCCAGTGGCTTCCCATCACATGTAGGAGACATTCAAACTCTTTACGCTGACCATAAAGTCTCACTGACCTGACTCTACCTACTTCTTCTGTGGCCTCTGCTACACTGTCCCCAGCTCTTGGCCTCTGGACTGATCCTCACAGACACCACGCTGGTGCCCACCAGGGAGCCTCCACAGCAGTGGCATCCTCTGCCTGGAACATCACTCACCCCTAATTCTGTATGTCCATTCCCTTTGTTTGATTCAGAGCTCAGCTGAGGTATCACCTCATGGAGAGGTCTCCCCTGACCCCGTCATCTGTCAAAGTAACTCTACATCTCATGGCCTTAATTCTCTGTGTAGCTCTTACAAGCTCAGATTTATTTTTATCTCTTGTCTTTCCCGTTTTATCTCTCTTTTAATTTCTTATCTGTCTCCCCGACCAGAACACAAGATCGTCTTGTTAACTGGTGAATCCTCAGCTCCTGGAACAAAGAGTGATGTCCAATAAGTATCCAGTAAATATTTGTCGAATAAACAAAAATGCAAGTGATTAATGGTGCCAGACAATGAACATCAATTCCACTGATTTTTTCTTATACCTAAGCTCTCCTGTTCGTAACTGGATAATGTTAGGCTTTTCATGCCACGGTAATGAGACCAGCTCTGAGATCTTGTAGCATCTGAATGAAAAGCCCAACTCTTGGGACACATTTGTGAACATGTGTGAAATCAAGCATGAAAAGGAATCCAAGACATTCTTATGTGGTTCTAATTTGTTAAGATAACTGCTAAAAAACTAAAAAAGGTTGGAAGGAAACTTCAGGATCAGGAAATTCCCCATTTGCTCTCAACACCATTAGCTCTCTGTCCATTAAAGTGTTGTCACTGGTAGAGGCAGCCAGAGTCAGAAAACTTGGGTTCGACTTTTGTAAATTAACACTGTGAGTGCCTTATGTTCTTGTGGTGGTCATGACTTGTAATGGTCATGACCTGCACATTGATTGGCACCTGGTTAGAGTGATGAATTGATCTTTTCTCCCCTGAAGTCGCTGTCCTGAATAAAACTCCAAAATAATTCTTATTGAATCGGATCTTCCAGTGAACTGTTTATTATCTACAATACACACAAATTCCAATTCTGTGAGTGCCTAACTGTATGTATGTGTGTGTGTGTATATATGTATATACACAAACACATACATTCATACATTAATCCCACTGACTGTATATAAATATATACACAATATGTATATAAATATATGCACACTATGTATATATAATATATGTGTATATACAATTATATACAACATATACACATATACATATGCATATAAATATATACACAATAGCTACATATAATATGTATATAATATGTATCTATAATATATACCTATTGTGTATATAAACATAATATGTATATATGATATGTATATATAATATATATGCAAAGTATGTATATATTATACATATGTATTATATTTATACATGCAGTGTATATATTATTACATGTACATAATATATATGCAAAGGATGTATATATTATATATGTATTATATGTATACATGCAGTGTATAATTTACATATACTGTGTATATATTATTGTACATATTATATATACATATTATATAGTATATATAATATATGCAATAATATATAAATGATGTATACAATTATATATTACATAATATGTAATTATATATTATGTGTATATAATTTTATCCTGTATCAACGCACGCTCCACGTGGCCCTTTGGCAGTTGGCTGAAACTGCATTTTTTTTTTTTTAATGGAGTCTCGCCCTGTTACCAGGCTGGAGTGTAGTGGCCTGATCTCGGCTCACTGCAACCTCTGACTCCCTGGTTCAAGTGATTCTCCTGCCTCAGCCTCCCGAGTAGCTGGGATTACCGGCACACGCCACCACGCCCAGCTAAATTTTGTATTTTTAGGAGAGATGGGGTTTCACCTTGTTGGCCAGGGTAGTCTCGATCTCCTGACCTCGTGATCCACCCGTCTCGGCCTCCCAAAGTGCTGGGATTACAGGCTTGAGCCACCGCACCCGGCCTGAAACTGCATTTTTTTTTTTGAGACGGAGTCTTGCTCTGTCGCCCGGCCTGGAGTGCAGTGGCCAGATCTCAGCTCACTGCAGGCTCCGCCTCCCGGGTTTACGCCATTCTCCTGCCTCAGCCTCCCAAGTAGCTGGGACTACAGGCGCCCGCCACCTTGCCCGGCTAGTTTTTTGTATTTTTTTTAGTAGAGACGGGGTTTCACAGTGTTAGCCAGGATGGTCTCGATCTCCTGACCTCGTGATCCACCCGTCTCGGCCTCCCAAAGTGCTGGGATTACAGGCTTGAGCCACCGTGCCCGGCCGAAACTGCATTTTTAAAAGTAGACTTTTCCTACCACGGCAGACAAAAGCCCATCACCTTACATACAACAGAGGAAAAAATAATCTATGGTTCACAATTATGGAAATATCAATGATCTCAAAGGCAGTTTTACAGTTCATTCAAACACTGATGATAAGTCATAATAGTTTTAAAAATTGGTGACCATGTAGAGAGGATTTTAATGACAGGAAACACTATTAAATGAGAGGGTTTTAATTGGGCAACACAAATTATTCCTTAAGATTTTTTTATATGAATCATCAAGCTGTATTCACTAAAGCATTTTAATAGAAAAAGTCATACTTTTTACTTCTTGGCTAAAGTTTTAAGCTTTCATTACCTAAAATAAAATGGCCAAGTTCTATACAGAATTGATTTTAAAGATAATTTAATTCAGCACAATGTGTTGAAGTTAGCATAAGGCATTTTGACGTAACAGTTGATTTTTAAAAACACTCTTTAAAAAGCCAATAATTTAACTGGCTCTATCTTCTATTTTAAAACTTTTTCTAATTTTTAATTTTTGCGGGTACATAGTAGCTGTATATATTTATGGGGTACATTAAATATTTTGATACAGGCCTACAATGCATAATAATCACATCAGGGTAAACAGGGTATCCATCACCTCAAGCACTTATCCTTTCTTTGTGTTACAAACTATCCAATGATCGCCTTTTATGTATTTTTAAATGTTCAGTAAATTATTGTTGACTGTCGTCACCCTGTTGTGCTACTAAATACTAGATATTATTCCTTTCATTAAACTGTATTTTTGTACCCATTAACAATCCCCATTTCCTCCACCCTCCACACTATCCTTCACAGCCTCGGTAGCCATCATTCTACTCTCTATCTTCCTGAGTTCAACTGTTTTAATTGTTTGGCTCCCATAAATAAGAACATGCAAAGTTTCTCTTTCTGTGCCTGACTTACTTCACTTAACATAATGACCTCCAGTTCCATCCATGTTGTTGCAAATGACAGGATCTCATTCTTTTTTGTGCCTCAAGAGTACTCCATTGTATATATGTACCACATGTTCTTTATCCATTCATCTGTTGATGAACACTTAGGTTGCTTCCAAATCTTGGCTATTGTGAATAGTACTGCAACAAACATAGGAGTGCAGATATCTCTTCAATATGTTGCTTTCTTTACTTTTAGGTATACGCCCAGCAGTGGGATTGCTGGATCATATGGTAGCTCTATTTTTAGTTTCATGAGGAACCTCCAAACTGTTCTCCAAAGTAGTTGCACTAATTAACATTTCCATCAATGGTATTTGAGGGTTCCCTTTTCTCCACATCCTTGCCAGCATTTATGATTGCCTGTCTTTGGATAAAAGCTATTTTAACCGGGGTAAGATGACATCTTTTTGTAGTTTTGATTTGAATTTCTCTGATAATCCATGATGTTAAACATCTTTTCATATATCTGTTTTCCATTTGCATATCTTCCTTTGAGAAATGTCTATTCAGTTCTTTTTCCCACTTTAAAACTCAGATTTCTAGATTTTCCCCCAGTAAGTTTGAGCTACTTACATATTCTGGTTATTAATCCCTTGTTGGACAGGTAGTTTGCAAATATTTTCTCCCATTCTGTGTGTTGTCTCTTTACTTTGTGGATTGTTTCCTTTGCTGTGCAGAAGATGTTTAACTTCATGTGATCCCATTTGTCCATTTTTGCTTTGGTTGCCTCTGCTTGTGGGATATCTTTGATATCAAGAAATCTTTGCCCACTCCAATGTACTGGAGAGTTTCCTGAATGTTTTCTTTTAGTGGCTTCAGAGTTTGAGGTCTTAGACTTAAGTCTTTAATCCATTTTGATTTGATTTTTGTATATAGCAAGATACAAGGGTCTAGTTTTATTTGTCTGCATATGGATATCCAGTTTTCCAAGCATCATTTATTGAAGACACTGTCTTTTCCCCAGTGTACATTCTTGCACCTTTGTTGAAAATGAGTTCACTGTAGATGTGTGGATTTGCTTCTGGGTTCTCTATTCTGTTCCATTGGTCTGTGTATCTGTTGTTATGCCAGTACCATGCTGTTTTGGTTACTATAGCTGTAGTATAATTTGAAGTCAGGTAGCATCATGCCTCCAGTTTTGTTCTTTTTGCTCAGGACAGCTTTGTGGTTCTATACACATTTCAGAATCTTTTTTTATTTCTGTGAAGAATGTCATTGGTATTTTGATAGAGATTGCATTGAATCTGTACATTGCTTTAAGTAGTATGATCATTTCAGCAATATTGAGTCTTCTAATCTGTAAACATGGAATATCTTTCCATTTTTTGTGTCCCCTTCCATTTTTTACATCAATATTTTATAGTTTTTATTGTAGGGATTTTTTGTTTCTTTGGAAAGTTTATTTCTACATATTTTATTTTATTTATAGTACATGGGATTACTTTCGTGAATTTTTTTTCAGATCGTTCACTATTGGCACATAGAAATGCTACTGATTTTTGCATGCTGATTTTGTATACTTCTATTTTTATAGTACATATTGTACATGAGATTACTTTCTTGATTTTATTTTCAGATTGTTCACTGTTGCCATATAGAAATGCTGCTGATTTTGCGTGCTAATTTTGTATACTTTGCCTTTACTGAATGTGTTTATCAGTTCTAGTAGTTTTTTTCTGGAAGTTTTAGGTTTTTCCAAATGTATGATTAATCATCTATAAACAAGGAAAATTTGACCTCTTTCTTTCCAATTTGGATGCCATTAGTTTCCTTCTCTTTCCTGATTGCTCTAGCTAGGACTTCCAGTACCATGTTTAATAACAGTGGTAAAAGTGGGCATTCTTATCTTATTCCAGATCTTAGAGGAAAGTCTTTCAGTTTTCCCCCATTTAGTATAACACTAACTGTGGGTCTATCATATATGGTTTTTATTGTGTTGAGATGTGTTCCTTTTATATTCAGTTTGTTTTAGGATTTTTCTCATGAAGGGGTGTTAAATTTTATCGAATGTTTTTCAGCATCAATTGAAATGATCATATGGCTTTTGTCTTTCATTCTGTTGATACGATGTATCACATTAGTTGATTTGCATATGTTGAATTGTCCTTGCATCACTGGGATAAATCCCACTTGGTCATAATGAATGATCTTTCTAATGTTTTGTTTAATTCAATTTGTTAGTATTTCTTTGAGGATTTTTGCATCAATGTTCATCAGGGATATTGGCCAACAGCTTTCTTTCTTGAATGTTTCTTTGTCTGCTTATATTATGCCATTCTTGCATTGCTATAAATACTTGAGACTAGGTAATTTATAAGAAAAGAAGTTTAACTGGCTCACTGTTCTGTAGGCTGTACAGGAAGCATAGCTCTGGCATCTGCTTCTGGGGAGGCCTCAGGAAGCTTCAACTCAGACTGAAGACAAAGCAGGGGCAGGCGTATCACGTGGCCAGGGCAGGAGCAAAAGAGAGAGTTGGGGAGGAGGTGCCACACACTTTTAAACAACCAGATCTCATGAGAACTCACTCACTACTGTGAAGAAAGCACCAAGACATGAGAAATCCGCCCTCATGACCCAAATATTTCCCATCAGGCCCCACCTCCAGCATTGAGGATTGCAATTCAACATGAGATTTGGGTGGGGACAAATGTACAAACCATATCAACAGCTATTTTGAATTATCTGTATGAAAGGTCACATATCTTTTTTTCTTCAGAATTGATCCTTGGTCCCTGGTGCCCTATTTAGTTCATTTGGTGAAGTCATGATTTCCTGGATGGTGTTGATGCTTGTGCACGTTTGTCAGTATTGGGCATTGCAGAGTTAGTTATTTATTGTTGTCTTTGCAGTCTAAGCTTGTTTGTACCCATCCTTCTCAGAAAGGCTTTCTGAGTACTCAGGGGGACTTGGACATTATATTAGTCTCTGGAGGGACCAAACTAATAGAATAGATGTATATATAAAAGGGAGTTTATTAAGGAGTACTGACTCACACGATCACAAGGTGAAGTCCCACAATAGGCTGTCTGCAAGCTGAGGAGTAAGTAAGCCAGTCGAGTCCCCAAACCTCAAAGGTAGGGAAGCCAACAGTGCAGCCTTCAGTCTGTGGCTGAAGGCCCGAGAGCCCCTGGCGAACCACTGCTGTAGGTCCAAGAATCCAAAAGTTGAAGAACTTGGAGTCTGATGTTCGAGGGCAGAAAGCATCCAGCATGGGAGAAAGATGAAGGCCAGAACACTCAGCAAGTCAAGTCCTCACACGTTCTCCTGCCTGCTTTAGTCTAGCTGTGCTGGCAGCTGATTAGATGGTGCCCACCCATATTGAGGATGCGTCTGCCTCTCCCAGTCTACTGACTCAAATGTTCATCTCCTTTGGCAACACCCTCACAGACACACCCAGGAACAATACTTTGCATCATTCAATCAAGTTGACAATATTAACCACCACAGGTATTTTGATCTAAGTCTCAATTACTGCAGCTATATCTGCTTTAGGGTGCACCCCAAGCCCGGTAATCCCATGGTTTTTGCATACTCGTAGAGGTATCTTCTTGGTGGTCTTGGGTAAGGTCTGGAAGAATTCCCTGGAGTAACAGGCAGAGACTCTTGTTCTCATCCCTTCCTTACTCCCAAACAAGTAGAGTCCCTCTCTGTGTGCTGAGCTGCCTAGAAGGGTGACACAAGCACCCCTGCAGCCACCACCACTGGGATTATGCTAGGGTCAGACCCAAAGCTAGCACAGCACTGAGTCTTGCCCAAGATCCACAATGACCACTGCCTGGCTATTGCCTATGTTCACTCAAGGCCCAAGGGCTCTACAATCAGCAGGCAGCAAATCTAGCTAGGCTTGTGTCCTTCCCTTCAGGGCAGTGAGTTCCCCTGGCCTTGGGCAGGTCTAGGGGATGCCATCCAGGAGCCAGGGCCTGGAGTTGGAAACCTCAGGTGTCTACCTGGTGTTCTATTCTACTGCATCTGAGCTGGCACCCAAGCCACAAGACAAAGGCCTTTCCACTCTTCCATTCCCTTTTCTGAAGCAGAGGAGTCACCCCCAAAGGCCACCACCACCCCTGGCCTGCATGAGAATTGCCTGGCTACCACCAATGTTCACTCAAGGCCCAAGGCTCTTCAGTCAGCTTGTGGTGAATGCTGCCAGGCCTGAATCTCTCTCTTCAGAGCCACAGGCTCCCTTCTGACTCATGGCAGGTCCGGAAATGCCATCCAGGAGCCAACGCCTGGAAATGGGGACTGTAGGAGTTTGCTTGGTGCTCTACCCCATGTGGCCAAGCTGGTACCCAAGTTACAAGACCAAGCCTACTTTACTTTTCCTCTCCTTTCCTCAAGCATAAGGGGTGTCCCTCCATAGCCACCTCCACATAGTATCCAGGAACACACAGAGAAAATGGACCTAGAGAAAATGATCCCAGGACATTACTGAAGGCTTTGCTGAGAATGTGCTTGGTCACACCTGAAGCCAGTACAGCCCAGTCTCACCCAACACCCATGGCAAGTACTACCTGCCTGCCACTGCTGATTATTTAGGGCTCAAGAGTTCCTTAGTCAATCAGTGATGAATTCTGCCAGAACTGGGTCCTTCTCTTCAAGGCAGCAGGTTCTCTTCTGGCCCAGGGTGTGTCTAGAAATGCCATCCAGGAGGTTCCAACCACTGGGATGGGTGCTTCTCCTTTGACTAGGGCTGGTCTAAATGCTTTCTCCATGGGCGCTGGCCAAGTTCTTCCCCATATTGCTTTCGACTGTGACAGGACAGCACTGAGTTCCAGTGCAAAGTCCCACAATCACTGCATTCTTCCACCCTCAGGCACACAGATTCTCTTTCCATACCACATGGTTGCTACGAGGAATGAGGGAGGGGTGGTGTAAGCAATTAGAGATCGTCTTTTCTATCCTTATCAGTGCCTCTTTCTTTAATATGATGTTAAAATTGAGTATTCCAGTTTCTCACCTGATTATGGTGTTTCGTTTTGTTCTTTTGAGACAGAGTCTCACTGGTCTCCCCCAGTCTGGGTTGCAGTGGTGCGATCTCAGCTCACCACAGCATCAACCTCCCAGGTTCAAATGATCCTCCTGCCTCAGCTCCCCAAGTAGCTGGGACTACAGGCATGCACCACTGCGCCCAGCTAATTTTTGTATTTTTTGTAGACAGGGTTTTGCCATGATGCCCAGGCTGGTCTCAAACTTCTGGGCTCAAGCGATCCACCCACCTTGGCCTCCCAAAGTGCTAGGACTACAGGCATGAGCCACCACACCCGGTCTGATTTTTGGTTCGTGTGAAGGTGCTTTTTTATATGGATAGTTGTTCAATTTGGTGTTCCCGCAGGGAGGACACTTGCTGGAGACTTCTATGTGGCAATCTCCCTCTACCTCCCAGCCCATTTTCTATTTTTCAAAATAGTTTTGGGGTAAGAATCAAGCTCATGAATTCTGCTGTCCTCCAGGAAGGGGTGGTGTTTGATTTTCATCAGATGGAACGCAGTTGAGGGGAATAAGCTCAGTATCATTTCCTCCAACAGAAATTCATATAAGCTGGCTTATAAAGGGAATCACTTCAAATTGCTCATTGGCTTTCACAAAACCCATCTTTCGACCCCTACTATTTTCCATAGTATCCAGGAACACATAGAGAAAATGGACCTAGAGAAAATGATCCCAGGGCATTACTAAAGGCTTTGCTTCTTGTTTGAGTCCAACGCTGGTTTCCTTCTAGTGTTCTCTAAGCCAGTCACAAAATCAAAATTTGTTTAAAATAAAGAAGTACAGAGAGAAACTAATGAGCAAGGTACTGATTGAATGGAGTGGAAATTAACAATGCAAAATGTTTTTGAAACTAGAGGGAGGTAATAAGCCTTAAACGGGCGTTTCTGTTGCAGACAAGCTTGCTTAAAAGTGTTAACATTTAAATGGTCACACCTCAGTTTTGAACTTAACACTCCATTAAGCGGCTGAGGGAGCTCACACCTCTGTCTGTGGCACCTTTCACTCTTGTTGAAGCCCACGGAAGGAGAAGGGGAGGAGAGAGGAGGGTAAGGAAGAAGAGTAGCTACAAATGGAGCAATGACAAAGGTGACAGTCCTGGTTAAGCTTGCTGTCCTGGTGCAATTAATTATTAGCATTGCTTTCACTCCCTAATTTGGATGATAGATTATGTGGCCACTCAAATAAGGTGTAGAATGTCTGAATGGTAGTGACAAGGCAATAGTCATTTATTTTTGTAAATAAAAATGGAAATAACATTTGTTCCTTGGAAGCCACACTTTGGTTTAGAAAATTCTGTGTCATTTCACCTGCTAAGGCTAAGTGTTCATGACTACAAGATTAAAAATCAAAGAATTAAAGCATGTTAGAGACTTAAGGGCTCTATTGTTGTAATCTTGAAAATGAGAAACTGAGGCTCAAAGAGGTCGACTTACCTAAGGCCAAGTTAATGGAGAAGTTGGGAATAGGACCCAAGTCTCCTAAATGTAAATTATATCTTTCTAATGTGTCAAAATCTTAAGAAATGTAAATAATGTTCTCAAGAATGGAGAAACAAAGTACAGCCGTTGTGATGAATTGTGCAGATGCCTTCACTAGGTCAGTGGGTTCAGAGATCAGTGGGAGAGATCGGGGGACTCAGCACAAGTACTCTCTTGAGGTAAAGTTTCTGATGTTCACTGATGATTTCGTCTGATGATTTCTGCTGAATTCAGGAGACCAAGAATTTTCTCAGGATAAACAAATTCCAGGAATCCAATTGGTTTCTAGCCTTACAATTTAATAACTGAATGACCTTGGCCAAAGTTATTGAATGTCTTTAAAACTCCCATTTCCTCATCTATAAAATGGGTATGAAATTAATATTCATCTCAGATGACTGTTGTAAAGATTAAATAAGACAGTATATGCAAAGCCCTGGCCCAGTGCATGACACATAGCTATATATTCAGCAAATGTTAGCTATCATCATTATCACCATCATCTTCATCGTTAGTAACAGGAACAGCAGCATTTTTCCATCTCCACTCCTAACCTGACCTGCTTTGGATAGTCAGCCAATTTCACAATGTCATTTCACCCTTTTTGCTTATAGAATGTTTTCTCTAAATCTCATTTAGTTCCATATAGCTCCTAGAGATAGATATTATAGTTCCTATTTTAACAGATCAGGAAACAGGTTCAGAGAGATTAAATAATTTGCTCAAGGTCACATAACCAGTAAGTGAAAAAAGCAGAACTCAAATCCAACTCTTTTTGTTTTTTTCAATCTATCTGTCTCTGATGAGAAATTATAGGGCAGGGCGCTGAGATGAGAGTAAGAAGGGGAGAGTGACAGCTGGGAGTTGGCCCTGCCTAGAGGTGGGTGAGCTGGTTGGGAAGGTGGGGAGTGAGGAGCATTCTTTACTGCATTGTTCTGCAGATGTTGCCCACATACAATTGAGTTATCATCTACACAGTGAATCAAGTGATGTGAGCTTAAGTTCTGGAGGGAGTTTGGTCTCGACACTCAGAATCAGAAGAAATGCTATTTGTCTCCTCAACAGAAAGCCCTGATAAGACCCAAAAAAGAAAATCAAGCTGAGACACAATTCCCAGAGTCCCTGGGGTCAGTACATATACAGAAGATAGACTCAACCAAGTGAGGAGACTTGGGCAGCGAGAAGTCCCTGGTACACTCTGCTCTTTCCAAACTCTTCACTTGGATGGAAACCAGGTCAAGGATGCAACTTCTCTGTGGGTCATGTTTCTTTGTCATTTGTTTGAGATATTCAGGATTAATATGGTCACCATTATGACCGCTCCTGTGAAATGATCTTTTGTGTCATCACAATTCATTGATTTGGACTTTCAGTAAGGAGCAAAGAAATTCTTTGGACTTTCAGTAAGGAGCAAAGAAATTCTGCTAGGAAAAACAAATTAGTAAACACACAAGCCAAATAGAGGCTAAACAAAGTGACAGAGATCCTTCTCTATTCGCACACCTCAAAATACTCATAGTGGATTGACTAAGAGTCTTCACACTCTCCGGGAACCCCCTTCCTGCAGAGTTCTCTGGTTGTGGCTCCATATGATTGTGACTTCCAGTAATTCAGCAATTATGAGGGCATGCTTCGAAGTCGAACTTGAGTTTGAAGTTTGTCCCCACCTACCCCTTCCAACTTGTGACAAAATACAACTAATTTAATTTATCTAACTCATTATTTCCTCACATATAAAATGGTGAAGGTAATACTAACCTCATAAGGTACATAATGCACTTTGTTCTTCCTGGCGTGTAACACATGCCCAGTAAGTGGCAGCCATCCTATTCTGCTAACATCCTTGCTGAGAAGTGGCAGAGTATACCTCTTCATAATTCTCTCATTCCTTGTGGCCACGTCCCTCTTTGGGGTATAGCTACTGACTTAGCCCTTGGCTCCTTATAGCTTTAGTATTAGTAAACAGGTAACATCCTCACTCATCCTACTACCCTGAAGCACCTTTCCTTGACCCTACCCGGATTATCAGTTGTATCAATTAAGTCTTGGAAACTTCATCAAATCTGCAAAGTATACCAAGCCAAGAGAAATGGCAAACATATTCATTGAAAGAATTTGGACCAAAAAACCTCCACAAGTTTTCAGAATGAATAGAATCTAACATGATAGAACAAGTATAGGAAGAAGTTTAAGGTCCTTCATTTGAGTTCAAATGAATACCAGGTGCAAGGGGGTCACACTACTCTGAGAAAAAAAAAAAAAAACCCATGGACTTTTTATTTGAAAGTGGACTCAATTTCATTCAAAATGTAATATTTCTACCAGAAGAATGGAAGTCCGTTTGCCTAATATGTAGATACATGTCCTGGAGCCTAGAATTTAGTCTGCCTGCTATGATTTGGATACGGCTAGTTTGGCCCAGCAAGTCTCATGTTAAAATATGATCCCTTGAGGTAAGGAGATCGAGACCATCCTGGCCAATATGATGAAACCCCGTCTCTACCAAAAATACAAAAATCAGCCGGGTGTGGTGGCACGTGCCTGTAATCCCAGCTACTCGGGAGGCTGAGGCAGGAGAATCGCTTGAACCCGGGAGGTGGAGGTTGCAGTGAGCTAAGATGGCACCACTGCACTCCAGCCTGGCAACAGAGCGAGATTCCGTCTCAAAAAAAAAAAAAAAAAGTGATCCCCAGTGTTGAAGGTGGGGCCTGGGAGGAGGTGTTTGGATTGTAATGGCTGATCCCTCATGAATGGCTTGGTGTCATTCTTGCAGGAGTGGATTCTCTCTTAGTTCCCACTAGAACTGTTTGTTGAAAAGATTCTGGCACCTCCTCCTCTCTCTCTCTCTTTCTCTCCTGCCATGTGACCTGCGCACGCTGACTCCCCTTCACCTTCCACCATGAATTCAAGCACCCTGAGTCCCTTGCCAGAAGCAGATGCTGACACCATACTTCTTGTACAGCCTACAAAACTATGAGCCAAATAAACTTCTATAAAGTACCAAGCCTCAGGTATTCTTCTATAGCAACACAAAACAGATGAGGACATTGTTTATTTGGTATTGTTTGATGAAGCAGACAACAGGATCTAGCACAAAGTGACATATTTTAGCCTTTTATCCCTCTTTCAAGAATGAAAGGAGATACTATATTCCATAGCACTAGGGTTGTGCAAGCATTAGACGAATGTATATGGTTGGGCCATTCTCTGTTAAGGAGACTCACATATCAGATGAATGTTTGTATCAGGTGCCATTAAGTTATCTTTAAACCAGAAAGCATCTTCCTGGTAGTTTGTACCATTTCATAGGGCCATGAATCTTATTATCAGAGCACACATTCAGTCTTTTTACATAATTTCTAAAGAAAGTAAGAAAATAGATAAAAGGACACAGATTTAGGTTTCTTTGTAATTTTGAGTATCAAGCTTTCCTGGACCTGACTACTCCCATTACCACAAGTTACTTCCCAAGAGGAGGTATGAGCTGGCTTCTCTAGACCCTGCACCAATCTTAGTCATTTCTTCCTGTGGCCCTGTTGTCAGCGACCCCTGCCCTTTAGAATGTCCCACCATCCTCTCTTTACCAATCCATCATCTCCTTCAAAATCTGGCTCCATGCTAGCCTCCTTCTAAGAAGTCTTCCTTGTTTCTCATATTCTTCTAAGCTCCTCAAGGGCTCTCTGTAGTACACCCACACTTGCTTACATATTGCTTGCAAATCATTCTCCAGTTGTTTCACATTTCTGTGACTCTCCAAGTTATCTCTAAACTCCTAAAGGGCAGTGAGTCTCTGTCAGTGGAGATGAAAAGGGGAAGAGCTCTGCATTTTCCTAATGATCATACAACATTGGGCACAAAGCAACCACCGGGGGCCTAGGACCCATCAAAGGGCAGTGAAATTCTACTAGGATTAAGGTTAGATGGGGCAATCCAAGTTTTGGAAGCTCAGAGACATTTACATTCTGTTCTTAGTAGCTCAACAGTCCTACCGAATCACCAGGACTGCAGACATAAAAGTTTCATCTAGCCACTAGCTCTAGCTGAACATATCACAGGTTACTTAAAGTGCAATTTATTTTGAATAGAAAAATTGATTCTGGAATGAAACATGAAGTAGCCTCTATTTTTTTCTTTTTTGGTAGTAGACTAACCTTTTAAAGAATAGCATTCTTGCCCTAGAGAGGGGCATAAAAGTTTAAAAGGTTATTTTCCACATTACACGTAACCCACATGCTCACCTTTCCTATCTCTTTGCTGGATCTGCACACAGGGTGCCTGTGGCGCTAACTCACTGAAAATATCGGCTCCATTAATGCATGATTTACTTCTCTTTACTTGGCAAAGTACAGACCTCATATTTCAAAGCAAATTCAAGCTTTTGTAATTCATTACCTACTCCATGAGATGTGATGGCATGAAATTTTCTCTCTTCAAAACTCAAAAGAGCAAAGCAAATGCTGAAGAGGAGTCTTCCCTGAACCACCCAGAGGAGTTGGTTGCTCCGTGATGTGAGTTCCTATGGCACTTTTAACTTATTGCTCTCGTTAAACTTATTATAATTAATCATAACTATTTGTTTACATGTCTGTCTCTCCAACTGCCAACTCCCAAGGAGCAGGAATTCTGTCCTATTCATCCCTTTGTAGCCTCGTGTTGTGGGTACCATAATGCATAACCCAGATCCTTTTCAGAACAAGACTCCCATTTCCCCAGCTGCTGGAATCGCCGCCTGCTGTCAGCTCACAGCTGAGTCTCTTTATTGAAATTTCACACAGCTAAGGGCAAGTGTTATCTATCTCTCCTCCAATGACTGGCCAATGCAAGGGTACAAAGGCCCAGCCCCTTTGCCTCAATTCAGGATAGCTCTGAAGGGCCATCCCAGCTTCAGATCTCTGTGCTATCAGCTGAGTCCTCATCTGCAACTGCAGCACAGCTTAGCCTCCCTTCTTTCCAGCTCTGCTCCTTCCACTGTCTCCCAGGTGTTTCTGGGAGGTGACAGCCCTCTCCAACAAATCTCTTGCACCCAAGTCTCCATCTCAAAGTGCGTTTCCCAGGGAAACCAACTTAAGACACTCTAGACCCTAGTATGGTTCTAGTTCATACTAGATATGTCATAAATATTTGGTAAAAGAATGAGTGAATAAAGTACACAGGAAATTAATAAATAAAAACAATTAAACAATTGGAATTTCCAATATTTTACTTCCACTGCTCTCCCAACCACTTCCTCCTAGGGTTGTGGTCCTTAGCTATCAACGTAGACAAATATTAACTGAGCTTCTATTTGCGAGGCAATGTGCTAAGCGCTAGGGAATCAGAAGCAACTCTCCTTGTAAGCACCTGTAGCTGGAAGGAGATTGTTTCACATAAGGCACAGCCAGGTTCCGTGTTCCTTGCAGACACTGTAGTAGTGATTCCATTTACATCTGAGATATAGAATTGCATCCCTAAACATTTTATATGTACTCCTAGCTTTGCCTAGACTAGCATCTCATGAATACTTTGAGACTTGGAGAATGGAATGACTATGATACTTCACTTTAGAACTGGATAATTGATCCTAATTTTCTCTTTAGCAAATAATTTTTTAAGAAGGGGAGAGACCACCAGAGTAGTCTAAGAAAGGAGACTATATTTGGCACACAGGGGAGCAAAGGTAAGCTATTCCAGAGCTTCCAGGGATAATGGGACCCTATTAGAGTTAAGGACTAGAAATATACAAAAATCCAAATATTATAGTTGAGAATTGCTAAATGCAGAAGACAGAGTATTTGGGGACTAAAGCAGGCAGCACAGTCCCAAAAAGTCTAACCAAGGCACAACTGAGGATGTAAAACAGGTTTGCTTAATCGCTGATGTTAACATACATGAAACAAAAATACGAAAACAAGAGGGGAAAAGTCTGCATTGAAACAAGAGTCAGTGAACTGGAAAACAGAACAATAGAAATTACTCAATCACCACAACAGAGAGAAAATTGACTGAAAACAAAGGAACAGTGCCTCAGGGACATGTGGCATTAAAAAAAAAAAAAAATCTAACAGTTGTGTCATCAGAGTCCCAGAAGCAGACTCTTTTTAGAGTCTAACAACTTCGATGAAGTGGACCAATTCCTCCAAAAACAAACACAAAATAATGTAAAATAAATCTTTGAATAGCCCCGTCGCTATTAAGAAAATTGAATTCATAATTTTAAAACTCTCAAAAAAAAAATGAATTTTCAAGCCCAGATAGTTTCACTGTATACTTCAATCAAATATTTAAAGGAGGACTAATACCAATTCTATGTAATCTCTTCCAGAAAATGGAAGACAGGGAACACTTCCCAACTCATTTTATGAAATTAGTATTACCCCCATACTAAAACCAGACAAAAAGTATTTAAAAAGAAAACTACCGAGTAATATCCCTCATGAATATAGACTAAAAATCCTTCACCAAAAAATATTAGCAAGTAAAATTCAGCAACACTTAACATAAAAAGAGTTATAAACCATGACCAATGGAGTTTATTCTAGGGATGCAAGACTGGTTCAGTATTTGAAACTCAATCAACGTAAACTAGTATATTAACAGTGTAGAGAAAAAAATCACATGATGATATCAACTGATACAGAAAAAGCATTTGATGAAATTCCACTCCCTTTCATAAAAAAAAAAACTCTCAGAAAAATAGGAATAGATAGAAACTTCCTCAACTTGCAAAGAAGAATCTATAAAAACTTTAGAGCTAACATTATACTTAATGGTGAAAGACTGCATGCTTTCCCTCTATGATCAAGAACAAGAATGTTCATCTCACTGCTTTTATTCAAAATATTGGTGGAAACTGCAATAAGTCTAAAGTGCAATAAGTGAAAAAAAAAAGAAATCGTAGGCATATGTGTCAGAAAGGAAGAAATAAAACTGTTCATGTTTACAGATGGCATGGTGGTCTTCATAGAAAATCCAGAAGAATCTATCAAAAAAGAAAACTCCTAAGACTGATAAGTTCAGCAAAACTGCAGGCCACAAAATAAGCATACAAAAGTCAATTGCACTCCTATACACTAGCAAAGACCATGTGTACAACAAGATTAAAAGTACAATACCATTTAGCTTCACTCAAAAAAACTGAAATACTTAGATGTAAATTTAACATGCACAGTATTTGTATGCGAAAAACTACAAAATGCTCATTGAAAAAATCAAAGGAGCTTAAAATACATGGAGATATGCTTTTTTTCATGAGTTAAAAGACTCAACATGGTAAAGGTATCAATTTTTCCCAAAATGATACACAAGTTTAACTGAATTCCTATAAAAATACCAGCAAGACTTTTTCTAGTCACAGATAAGGTTATTCTAAAATTTATGTCGAAAAGCAAAACAAAAACAAAAAAAGCCTCGAATACTCAAAACTATTTAAAAAAAAAAAGTGGAAGCAATCATCATACTCGATTCCAAGACTTATTATAGAGCTACATTAATCAGTTTTATGGTTCTGGCAGAGAGACAGACACAGACTTATGAGACAGAGAGAATGAAAGACTTAAAGTAGATTCAGCCACAAAAATCTGCCCACTGGTATTTCAGAACTATGCAAAAACAATAGAGAAAGAAGATTATCTTTTCAGAAAATGGTACTGGATCAATTAGACATCCATAAGCAAAAAAGAAAAAAAAAAAAGAAGAAGAAGAAGAAGAAAAAGGAAAAAAAAAGCCTCAAACTGAGTCTTGGACTTTACACAAAAATCAACTACACATGGATTATAGACTTAAATGTAAAATTTTAAACTACAAAACTTTTAGAAAAAATAGAATATTTTCAGAATCTAGGGCTAGGCAAAGAGTTCTTAGACTTAATACTAAAAGTGTGATTCATAAAAGGAAATAATAAATTTAACTTCATTGATATTAAAAATGTTTGCTCTGTGGAAGATCCTGTTAAGAGGATGAAAAGACAAGCTATACACTAGAAGAAGATATTTGCAAACCACATATCCAACAGAGGACTAGTATGTAGCATATACTGTAGAAAGCACTCTGGAAACCAAAAGTAAAAATAAATAAATAAATAAATTCAAATAGAAAATGAACAAAAGTCATGCACAGATATTTCACTGAAGCTGATACATATATGGCAAATAAGCACGTGAAATGATGCTAAACATCATTAGCCAGGTGGGAAATGCAAATTAAATTCACGATGAGATATCACTGCACACCTACCTGGATGGTTATAAATGTTGGCAAGTATGAGAAGAAATCGGATTATCCATACGTTGCCAGTAGGAATGTAAAATAGTACAGGTTTCGGGCAATATTTTAAAATGCTAGACATGTAGTTATCACATGATGCAATAATTACACTCCTTGGCATTTATCCCAGAGAAATAAAAATTTATGTTCACATAAACCTGTACATTAATATGTATAATAGCTCATAATCATCAGAGCCAAAAACTTGAAGCAACTCAGATTTCCTTCAGTGGATGAATGGTTAACAAACCTAGCACAGACATACTATGGAACACTACTCAGCAATAAAAAATCAACTAATAATATATGCCATGACTAGGACTGATACTCAGAGAATTACGCTAAGTGACAAAAGCCAATCCCCAAAATTATATACTGCATGATTGACTTTATATAATCTTCTTGAAAGGACAAAAATAGAAAGGGAGAATGGATTAGTGGTTGCCAGGGACTGAGGAGGGGTAAGTGTAGGAGGAAACTGGGTGTGACTATAAAAGGGCAACAGTGGGGAGCCTCATGCTGGTAGAAATGCTCTGCATCTTTACTGTATCAATGCTGATATCCTGATTGCATATTGTACTACAGTTTAGCAAGATGTTGCCATTGGAGGAAAACACTGCATCTCTCTACTATTTATTTTATTTTATTTTACTTTAAGTTCTGGGATACATGTGCAGAACATGCAGGTTTGTTACATAGGTATATATTTGCCATGGTGGTTTGCTTCAGCTGTCAATCCGTCATCTAGGTTTTAAGCCCTACATGCATTAGGTATTTGTCCTAATGCTCTCCCTCCCCTAGGCCCCAATCCCCCAAGAGGCCCCAATATGTGATGTTCCCCTTCCTGTGTCCATGTGTTCTCATTGTTCAACTCCCACTTATGAATGAGAACATGCAGTGTTTGGTTTTCTGTTCATGTGTTAGTTTGCTGAGAATCATGGTTTCCAGCTTCATCCAAGTCCCTGCAAAGGACATGAACTCATTCTTTTTATGGCTGCATAGTATTCCATGGTGTATATGTGCCACATTTTCTTTATCCAGTCTATCATTGATGGGCATTTGGGTTGGTTCTAAGTCTTTGTTATTGTAAATGGTGCTGCAATAAACATACGTGTGCATGTGTCTTTATAGTAGAATGATTTATCTAATTAAACTAAAGAGGTTCTGCATGGCAAAAGAAACTATCATCAGAGTGAACAGGGAACCTACAGAATGGGAGAAAATTTTTGCAATCTACCCCTGTGACAAAGGGCTAATATCCAGAATCGATCTACAAGGAACTTAAACAAATTTACAAGAAAAAAACAAACAACCCCATCAAAAAGTGGGTGAAGGATATGAACAGACACTTCTCAAAAGAAGACATATATGTGGCCAACAAATATATGGAAAAAAGCTCATCATCACTGGTTATTAGAGAAATGCAAATTAAAACCACAATGAGATACTATTTAATGCCAGTTAGAATGGCGATTATTAAAAAGTCAGGAAACTAGCGGGGTGCGGTGGCTCAAGCCTGTAATCCCAGCACTTTGGGAGGCCGAGACGGGCGGATCACGAGGTCAGGAGATCGAGACCATCCTGGCTAATACAGTGAAACCCCGTCTCTACTAAAAAATACAAAAAAATTGCCGGGCGAGGTGGCGGGCGCCTGTAGTCCCAGCCACTCCGGAGGCTGAGGCAGGAGAATGGCGTAAACCCGGGAGGCGGAGCTTGCAGTGAGCTGAGATCCGGCCACTGCACTCCAGCCTGGGCGACAGAGCGAGACTCAGAAAAAAAAAGTCAGGAAACAACAGATGCTGGCAAGGCTGTGGAGAAATAGGAATGCTTTTACACTGTTGGTGGGAGAGTCAATTAGTTCACCCACTGTGGAAGACAGTGTGGCGATTCCTCAAGGATCTAGGACCAGAAATACCTTTTGACCCAGCAATCCCATTACTGGGTGTATACCCAAAGGATTATAAACCTCTCTACTAATTTTTATAACTGTGTGTGAACCTACAATTATCTCACATTAAAAAGTTTAAGTTTTGAAAAGGGGGATATGATTGGATTTGGCAATAATTTCTTGGATACAAAACCAAAGGGATAGGCAACAAAAGAAAAAATAGACAAATTAGACTTCATGGGAAGTTAAAAATTGTGTACATCAAAAGACACTATCAACAGAGTGAAAGGGGAACTCACAGAATGGGAGAAAATATTTGCAATTTACATATCTGAAAAGGGACTAATATGCAGAATATATAGAGAACTCCTGAAACTCATCAGCCAAAAAGCAAGCAGCCTGACTCAAAGATGAATGAAGAACTTGAACAGACATTTCTCCAAAGAAGATATGTAAAATGGACAGTAAGCTCAACATTACTAGTCATCAGGGAAATACAAAACAAAACTGTGAGACACCACTTCACATCCATTATAATGGCTACTGTTAAAAAGCAAAACAAAAACAAAAACAAAATAACACAGCATTTGAAGCCCTTGTGCACTACTGATGGGAATGTAAATGGTACAGCTCCTGTAGAAAACCATATGGCCATCTCCCAAGAAACTAAAAATAGAGTTAGAATGTGATTCAGCAAATCCACTTCTGGGTATATACAGAAAAGAATTGAAAGCAGGTGGTCTTGTACACCCACATTCATAGCGGCAATATTCACAATAGCCAGAATTTGAAAGCAATCCAGGTGTTCCCCCAAAATTCCTATATTGAAATCCTAACCCCCAGTGTGATGGGTGTTAGGAGATGGGGTCTTTGGGAGGTGATTAGGTCATGAGGGTTCCACAATCATGAGCAAGATTAGTGCCCTTATAAAAGGGATCACAGAGAGCTCTCTCATTCTCTTTCCGCCATATGAGAATACAATGAGAAGTTGGCAGTCTGCAACCTGGAAGAACTGAACCATGCTGGCATCCTGAGCTTGGACTTGCAAGGCCCCTAAAACTGTGAGAAATCAATTTCTGTTTATAAGCCACCCAGTCTGTGGTACTTGTTACAGCAGTCTGAACTGACTAAGACCAATGGTAAACTTTATGTTGCATATATTTTACCACAATTAAAAAAAAAATAGTTTGAAAACAGAAGGCGAAGGGGTGGGGGCAACCACAGACTTTATTAGTGCTTAGTCAAAGCTATCCAGACATGGAAGAAAAAATGTACTAGCAAGCACATGCTTGATTAAAACTGGGATATGTTGCCAAGCTTTTCCAGAGTTTTAGTGAATTGCCCCTCAAGACCATCCCACTTCCTTTGCTCTCCATCTACACTCACCATGCAGCTTTCTGATGTTCATTGGACCCTCAGCTGCACTGTCCACAGGGAGGAGAATCTGCAGAGACCAGAGTGGTCTAGGTTTGTTAGCGTTTCTGAGTTCGCTGCAAGTAAACATCGGGCACTCTAGTTCCTGTAGCAGCCCCTTGTGAACAAAGTTCAAGCCCCATTATGTCTGCTGCCTCCCAGGTGCCCTGTGGAGCTAGGGTGCAGAGCCACAGCAGAGACCTGGCTTGGACTGCTGCACCTCACCACGTGCTGCCACCCCGTGTGCCCCTGCACAGCCCGCCAGTCTCACTCCCTGCCATTCCATCCTGGCATTTGGCTTCAACTGAGACAAAACTGAGGAAGGCTGGCTCTGAGGGAGCACTGCAGCCTACATCCTTTATCCCAAAAACAGAGAAATCTGCCTTTGCAGATAGGAGCTCACAGTCCACGGCCTGCCTATTCATGATTTGTGAATTCTTTGCCACAGTTATCACTTTTCTATTCTAGGTTGCCTGGCAGCCAACATTATGTCTAACATATACACATGCATGTATTATATATACCAATATAATATATTTTCTTATTTCCTTATCTTTTTCTCTTTCCAACTATTCCTGACACATAAAGATTCTGAATCCAATTCTGCTCACAACTTGCCAATTAAGACTCTTCCTGTATCATTCATAGCTCTCCCGGTCTATATGTTACTTTAAGTTCAAACCTGGCAACCCTTCTCCTTGACACCTACTGATGGGTAAGTGGCTCACATGGCACCAGGGAGAAAGGTGGGTTTCCCAGTGGCACAGGCATTTAATTCTACCCCACCCAGGACCATGGGCTAGGCAGGCACTCCAATGCCTGGGGACTGACTCACAGACCAAGGCCTTCTGGGATTTTAGAATTTTCTTACCCAGAAAATAGGATCAACACCACTGCCATCATGAATTATTCAACACCTGCCAGGGCTATTCCTTGGTGAACAATGAAATAATGGAAACTGACAAAATTGATTTGTGGTGAATTTTTAGTGACGTCAAGTTCATAGCAAGTGAGCAGGGGCTGGCAAAGCTCAGAGGAGCTTGACCACAGGAACGAGCGGCCTGCAGTTTCTCTGGGAACACTGCCATTTGGTCAACAGTGCAGCTGAGCTGGGTGTCCTTTGCGAGGGTCCTTTTCTTCTCAGGGTTTGCGGGAGGTAAACGTACTGAAAAAACATAGTCACTTGGACTTATCAAGCCAGTTCCCAGCCAGGAAGATGGGCGAGACTCTTGAAGCATTTCATGAAGCATTTGAATTGCTAGATAATTAGAAGATCGATAACATAATTTCAGCTGCTTAGCAGAGCGCTAAGAAAGAAAGGCTTCAATTCAGCATATTTTGAATTTTGCATTAGGGTTTCACTAATTAAAAGGAAAAAAATATTGGCACATGTCTGATCTTTCCATTAATCTCCCTCAACATATATTCTGCTGCCTGTTATTGTATAATCATTAAATGTAAAATATTAAACTGGACATTTGACTTTATTGATCACTTTATGGACTAAAGATATAGCAAGTAATTATCTGCCACAACAGATTTATTGATTGAGCTGTCATTGGAACAGCTGAAATTGACACATAGTTGATTATTATTCTAGTATGCTGTTTCCATCAATAATTTTGTCTCATTCTCTTTCTCATCAAGAATTTTATATTTATAAAACTTCTATTTAAGAACTCAAAAGAAGACTTTTTACCCTAAATAGTGTGTGGTTACTGTGTGGTTTTCTAGGTAGATCAGAAACACTGCAGTCTCAGCATATACACTTAGTTTTGTATACTTGGGTATTTTATCAATTCTGATACAAGGTAACTTTTAACTGGCATTTTATCTCTCTAAGCCTGGTTTTCCTACTTGAAAAATAATCTTATCTCTTCTGAATATTTTTTTCCTTCCTTACTCTGCTTGTTCTCTCTGCATTTACAATTCAGCTCAATTTGCTAAAGAGGAGTAGGGCCTTTCCACTGTCCTGAACACCATTCAGGATGCTGGGGATACCAAGGTGGGGAAGGCAGAGCCCCTGCCCTCAAGAGAATTTACAGTCTAGTGAAGGAGACTGGCCTGGACCCTAATAAAGCGTGTAGAAGAGTCTGAGGAGGCAAACGCTGAGGGTGGGCAATATTTAGAACTAAGCAGCCTCCAGTTTCATTGTGACGGATTTTGTTTCTAAGTCCTGTGCTAGCGACAAAGTCAAAGTCACCTACCAGATCCTGGGTATAGAGAATGGGATGGAAGGAGAAATTATTTTTAAATCTCATCCTGGAACATGCGAGAAGGCTGTTCTTAGAGTTCATCATTTTCAGATTTAGCAGCTGACTTCATGGATGATCTTTAACACACACAGTTTCATGGAATTCCTTTCTTGGAATAGATTTGTAGAGAAGTCCTAATAGAGTGTTTTGCCTGTCTTCTTTATGTTTAGGTCACAAATATATAGTTGTACAATATATCTTCCTACATATAGTTCTTCCCATGGTTATTTTTATATTCTATATGTGCAGAGACCATGACTTGCATGTTTTGTCTGTTTTTTTTTAACTCTTTCTTCCCACCCTTTTGTGTCTCTGTATTCAGTAGGTACTTAATAAATGATAATTGAAGCTTCCTTTGAGGTAGTGGTAGGGTAGTGACCCACTTAGAACAACCCAGTTTCCAAGAAGCTGAGTTTTAAATTTCAATTAAAAATTTGAATTTTGGCACAGAGTAGGTGTGCTTTAAACTTTTTTCAGGATACTTGGGACCAAGGAACTCAAGTCACTTTAAATAGTGGGGGTGTGATGGCTGATGGCATGAATGAATGCAGTTGAAATCTGTCTTACTTCGGCATCTCCAGAACACAGCCTGGAGTCATGGAAACAACATTGCACAGGGGTTAGGAAGCCTAGGTTTAGGTTGCAATGGCCCTGGGAAGGGATCCAACACTTTGGGTCCCATTTCTCTTTTGTTAAATAAAGTGATCGGGCCAGATACTCAGGAAAGGCATTTCGCACTATGAAATTCCACTGCGCTATTTTGCTTTGAGTTAAGGTGTAGCCTCTGTGGCTTCTTACTTCACATATCTGGATAAAGAAAGAATGATTTGCTGCTAACTTGTTATTACTTCAACTTTGGAAAGTACTTGTGAGTGAGCACAGTTATCTTTGAATTTCCAAGTAAATCTGCAGTATGTTTTCTTATACTTGTAGAGAACTGTAGGACAGTCTTTAGGACTAGAACTCAACATATTTTTAGGGTAGAGGTTCTCAATCTTATTTTTCTTCTCCTTTTTAATTTTTTTAGAAATCTGATGAAAACTGCAATCCCTTTTCTAGAACAATGATGGAACTCATAAGTACAGCATTTTGCCTATTATTTCATGGTGGTAAGAGGGAGCATAGAAGGCTGTTTCCAGGTTGGGAATCCCCCTCTAGGCCTATTGTAGGGGCAGGTTTTGCTCTGATGTGAATATTTTTGTTCTTTAACCCTCTCAGCTTTGCTACTTGCTAGTTATGTGACCACCAACAAATTGTTTAATCTTTCTGCCTCCCTTTGGAAACACAGGAATAGTAACACTGACTTGCAACTAGTTGGGAGCAGCAGCATTATGAGCTAAGGTAGATAAAGCACCTACCTTCGTCCCTGATGTACAGCACTAGGTACTCACTCATAAAATGTTTTCCTAAACCTTCCTCACGTTTTAAAAATCTCAGTGCTGTGCATAGTGGCTCATGCCTGTGGTCCCAGAGCTTTGGGAGGCTGAGGCAAGAGGATTGCTTGAGGCCAGAAGTTTAAGACCAGTCTGAGCAGCACAGCGAGACTGCATGTCGAAATAAAGAAGAAAGAAAAAGAAAGAAGGAAAGAAAGAAAGAAAGAAAGAAAGAAAGAAAGAAAGAAAGAAAGAAAGAAAGAAAGAAAGAAAGAAAGAAAGAAAGAA
>NW_012117488.1:1185328-1193283 GCF_000951035.1 Colobus angolensis palliatus
AAAGAAAGAAAGAAAGAAAGAAAAAGAAGAAAGAAAGAAAGAAAGAGAAAAAAGAAAGAAGGAAGGAAGGGGAAGGGAAGGAAGGAAGGAAGGAAGGAAGGAAGGAAGGAAGGAAGGAGAGAGAGAAAGAAGGAAGGAAGGAAGAGAAAGAAAGAAAGAAAAGAAAGGAAGGAAGGAAGGAAAAAAATTTTTTTAAAAAGTAACAGTCAAACCTGTATAACTATAAACATTCCTTTTGCGGTTTGGAGTCCCAATTCTTTTTTTGTATTATCCACACCCCTTTCACTACCACCCCCCAATTTTCTACTTTAACAATATTTGTATTGTTCACTCTTACACAATACACTTGTATTTCTACCTTTTTGTTTAAGAAATTTCTACTATTTAGAAATAGCACTGTCGTGCTCCTTTTGCCAAAATGAAGTTCATTTTTAATTCTCCAGATTTGCTACTTCTAAGGTAAAGCCTTAGTTACATTAGCATGGCCCAGAATTTCCTATTTTAAATCTTTCCTGGGGCTGAAAATTAATCTTTCCTTAGGCAGTATCTAAAGGGTATGTGTATTGAGTGATCTAAAGATCAATTAAACACTGACAGAGCTTCAGTAAAGAAACCGTTTCTTCACACAAAAAGAGGTAATAGTGATGCCAGTAGAATGCAGGAACATTTGAGTTTAGTTTTCCTAGACATCTTAAGGAACACAGGGATAACTGGGAAAGCTAGTGGGCTCCAAACTCTGCGGTAACCTCATGCCTCCAGAGTCCAGGAGATACAGCAGAGAACTAACGTTTATTGAGCAACAGTTACGTGGCTGGTGGATGTCAGAGGCTACAATACGGTGGCCTACAGCCCACACACAACCCACCGATGTAGGTTTTCTTGGTTTTACTCTCACAGTCCTTTAACAAAATATAAATCTATCTTTTAAAGTATGTATTTTATATGTATTATACACACATTCACACGCATACGCACAAGGATCTCATGGCTTCTCCTGAAAAATTAGAATATTCACCAACACCGAACTAAGATTCTTACACAGCAACAATACAGAGCAGCAGACACAGTCATCAGAGGGGTGCAAGCTCTTGATTCACCACAGTTCCTATGGTGCACTCACTATGTGTGCGTGCATATCGCACATGGTGCCCTTGCTTCCCATTCACCCAACTTTGGTAGGCTTTCTCTCCCTATATATACAGATATGTGTGTGGTATGTGCATACGTGTGCATAGATAGGTAGATAGATAGAATCTAGCTTAATTTCATTGACGCAGATTGTGTTGGCTCTGTGTTACAAAGGAGAAAATGTGCAGACCCTTAACTTACTTGGGGCACAGTTGAGAGGAGGCAGTAAAGAGTATCACCTGAACGTGCCTACCCGACGTAGTCCTAAAGGAATCACTTTCAGCATGGACAGTTTTGTTCCTAGAGAACATTTGCCAATGTCTGGAGGACATTGTTGGCCATTACTCATGGGAAAGGGGCATTTAGTGGATGGAGGCCAAAGATGCTGCTAAGCATCCTATAATGTGCAGGATCATTTACTGTAACAAAAAATTATCTTGTCCAAAATGTCAAAATGTTAATACTGCTGAGGTTGAGAAACTCCTTGTGATGCTTAATTTTAGGTGTTGACCGGATTAAGAAATATCTAGAGAAACCTGGTAAACCATTATTTTGGATGTGTCTGTGAGGGTGCTTCCAGAGATGAGCATGTGAGTCTAAGTGGGCTAGGTGAAGACCCACCCTCAGTTGGGGGGTGGACACCATCTAATCGGCCGGGGGACCAGAGAGAACAAATACAGAAGGCAAATCAATCTCTCTTGAAGAGCTGGGATAGACTCTTCCTCTGATGCTTTGGATGTCAGAACTTGAGAGTCGCCAGCTTCTGGATGCCAGGACTTACACCAGTGCCCCCACCCCAAGTTCTCAGGCCATCATCCTCAGACTCAGAATTACATCATTGGCTTCCCTGGTTGTGAAGCCTTCTGATTTGGACTGAACCACTACCAGCATCTCAGGGGCTTCCAGCTTGCAGATGGCATGCTGTGGGACTTCTCAGCCTCTATCATCTCAAGAGCCAACTCCCCTAATTATTCTCCTCTCATATATCTATATCTATATATGTATATATCTACAGATCTATATCTATATATATCCTATTGGTTTTGTCTCTCTGGAGAACACTGACTAATACAAATCTTGACATTAGAGGGACAGAATTTTAAAGTTAAATTTTCATAATTGATTTTAGGTTTTCTGGAATTGGCTGTTTAATCTGATTAGACCTAAAAATGCTAAGGACTGTACTTCTAATAGTACAGACAGTACTGATAGCCCATGATGTGAACTGTTTATAAAGATACACAAAATAAATGCATTTGATATTCCAGATTCCTATAAGAGACAAAAAATTTTGTGACTCTATACATGATACTTTCAAACAGTTGTGGAAAACCAAAGAATATAAAGACATTTGTTGGTTGCTCCTAGTGTTGCTGGATGAAGTGATGAAAGAAAAGGATGAGCTCAGGGGTTCTCTTTCTTGGCTCAAGCTTGCATAAATGATCTCTGCCAGCAAGTAAGTGCAAAGAGATCACATGGTGAGACAGGAAGGAAGAGAGAGAAAAACCAAGGAAGCCAGAATCTGTTCAACAACCTGCTCTGGCAGAAACAAATCCATTCCGGTGGGAGCAAGAACTCACTTCTAATGTACTTCCAAAAGGACATTAATCTAGTCGTGAAGGATCTGCCCCCATGACCCAAACACCTCCCACTAGACCCCACCTCCCAACACTGCCACATTGGGAATCAAATTCCAACATGAGTTTTGGCAAGGACAAACCACAGTCAAACAACAACAGTGTCTCTATGGTAAAAAGAAGTAAGCATTTGTTAATCTAAAATCCTTTGCTTTTGTTTATATAGCATTGACTTAATTTACAACCCTTTCATGAGACCCACTTACAAAATTCAAATCTATGCTCCCATTTACTGACAGGCTCCAACAACCTGTCAGAATACGGAATGGTTTCTTTATAAGCTAAAGTTGATAAGAAAAGAGTTTTACAGTACTAAATTAATTATTAACTTATTGACAAATTCAAGCTGTGGAAAGAAGGAAAATCTATCTTAACCAAGAAATGTTTCTTTACTCCAATTTTATTTGCAGTGACACATAAAATGGTCAATATAAACTGAACATTTTTAACATATTTATATTCTGTCACTTGTGTATTATTTGCTACACATCAAAACGAAATGCTTGAGGAAAAAGACATATCATAAAGAGTACCTGTTTACAACTGACCATAGGTGTTAAATTTGTCTTTAGCTGGTTTTTTTTTTTTCTTGTTAAAACACACATAGACCCAGGGAAGTTTCTATATTTCCTATATTCCTAACCCCAAATCTATGAGTATGCTGCTGGTATTGTACTGCAGTTTGCATTTACACTATTTGGGAAAAGATTTGCTAAGTTGTTTTATAGTATAAATAGATTACTTGGCATAAGTAAATGTGTTTTTAAAAAACAAATATAAAGAATTATGGTGCTTGTTTTACCCCATTTGGTGTTGCTATAACAGAATACCACAGACTGGGTAATTTATAAGAAAAGAAATGTATTTCTCACAGTTCTGGAGGCTAGGAAGTCCAATATCAAGGGGCCAGCATCTGGCAAGGGCCTCCTTGCACATCATCCCATGGCCAAGGGCAGAAGGGCAAGAGAGCAGGAAATAATAAAAGGAAAGGAGCTGAACTTATCCTTTGATCAGGAACCCACTCCCACAATAACATTAATCCTTCATCAGGCAAAGCCCTCATGACTTAATCACCTCTTAAAGGTCCTACCTCTCAACACTGTTGCATTAGGGATTAACTTTCCAACACACGAACTTTGGAGAACACATTCCAACCATAGCAGTACTAATCATATTTATATCAATAATTACTATTATGATTAAAAATGAGCATCATCAATTTATAAACACAGAATTGAAGATTTATATTCATTCATTCATTCGTCCAAGCATTTTTCATTTCTTTATTCAATACAAATGGGTCAGAAACATGTCTAGATACAAACTGGAAATTGTGCCAGAGCTTCATTGTTGGTTTAGATTATATCACGAACTTTTTTCTCATAAGGATTTCCATGGAACCTGGCAAAATGTTAGGTCAAAAACAGTGTTTTCATGATGGGCTGTGGACCTCTCATGACAGAATTATTTGGTATGTCTATAAAAATGCAGATTCCTGGGTCATACTCCAGCTCTCTCTATTAAGAAAGCTCTGTGTGAGGTCTATAGACATTTACAATTAATGAATTCTCCAGATGATTCTCAAAAAGATCTCAAGTTTTAACCTCACTCTTTGAGATTCTCTTACTCTTCATGCCATCCCTTCTGACCCCCTTTGCTTCAGTATTTTTTCTCCATTTTCTACACCACCTTATTAATTTCAACAGTCCTCTTTAACTTTCCTGACCCAACCTAAATCCAAGGGATGGAAATTAGTAGTTGAGGAGGTAAAACAACAACAAAAAGGATGAATATTAACACCAACAAAGACCCTAGGTTATGAAATAGGACCTCGCTCCTCACCTGTCCTTTTTCCTCTTTTGTTCTGTTTCTTATGGTTGAAAGGTAATGACTTTAGTCATTGTACTCTTGAAATTACCTATGAGTTACAGCAGAGTGAGTCTTCGCTAGGCTGTGCATCAAAATCACCTGTATTCCATAGGTTCATCAAGCTGGGAGAAATACTACAACTTATCTAGAGTTACAGAGAATATATGTGTGTGTATATGTGTGTGTGTGTGTGTGTGTGTATAACCAAAGTTGAACCTCAAGAGATGAAAACCACCATATCTGAGATGAAAAATACTCAAGATATAATTAACAGCACTTGAAATATTTTTAAAAGATTAGTAAACTTGAAGACATGACAATAGTAACTATCCAAAATGAAACACACAGAAAATTAAATGTTAAAAAATTCAATAAGCTGTGGAACAGCTTCAAGCTATCTAATATATATGCAATTGAAGTTCCCAAAGGAAAGAATACAACAGAAAAACCATGCTGTGTAAAAGAACAAATTGATAAATAGAAAGTTAAAACTGCAAGCTTCTGTTCTTCAATGACTCTGCTAGGAGAATAAAAAAGCAAGCTTTAGACTGGGAGAAAATATCTGCAAAGTATACATTTGGTAAAATACTTATATCCAGAATATATAAATAACTCTTTAATATCGAATAGTAGGTAAACAACTAAATAGGTCAAAGATTTGAACAGATAACTTCCACTCAAAGATTTATTGTTGGCAAATGAACACATGAAAAAAATGCTTGATATCCTTAATCACTAGGGAAGTGCTACTACACGTCTGTTAGAATGATGGAAAATAAAAAGACCAGCCATACCAAGTGCTGGTGAGAGATGTGAAGATTTTACATTCCCACATTGCTGTAAAAAGAGAATATACAATAGTACAACCATTTTGGAAAACAGCTTGGCAGTTTCTCAAAAACATACATACACACATATACAATGATCTACCCATTCCCACTCCTAGATAGGCACCCAAGAGAAATATAAAACCATAGGTTCACACAAAAACTTGTATACAAATGTACATAGCAGCTTTGTTTGCAATAGCCAAAAAATCAGATACATCCTAAATGTCCATCAACAAGTGAAGAGATAAACAGAAGATATTATATGCATATAATAGAATACTACCCAGTAACAAAAAGGAATGAACTAGTGATATACACAACATGTATGAATCTCTAGGTAGTTATACTAAGTGAAAGGAGCCAGACAAAGAAGTATACCTCCTGTATGAACCCACCTATTTAAATTCTGTGAAACACAAACAGATGTACAGTGACAGAAAAGAGGTCAGTGGTTGCCTGGGGACAAGAGGTGGGTGGAGGAGGAGCAAAAGAGAGAAAGTACAAAGGGGCACAAGGAAACATTTGGAGTGATCTGTTAATTATGTCATTCTGGTGATGATTTCACAGATGTATACATAGGTCAAAACTCATCAAATTATGAACTTTATGTGCAGTTTATTATATATCAATTATAAGTAAATAAAGCTGTTAAAAATTCAATGGTAGGAAGAGAGCAATGATGTATTAGACTAATAAGTGATCATTATTAATAACCCCTGGGACCTGAAACAAAAGATTAGGAGGGAAAGCTTTTGTTGCTCATGCCAAATGGTGCTGTATATCAGTCTTCACATTTAAAAAAAAAAATCATACTGGGGGGGCAGTTCCAAGATGGCCGAATAGGAACAGCTTCAGGTTACAGCTCCCAGCGTGAGCAACACAGAAGATGGGTGATTTCTGCATTTCCAACTGAGGTACCAGGTTCATCTTACTGGGGCAAGTCAGAGAGTGGGTGCAGGACAGTGGGTGCAGCCCACCGAGCAAGAGCCAAAGCAGGGAGAGGCATTGCCTCCCCCTGAAGTGCAAGGGGTAAGGGAATTCCCTTTCCTAGCCAAGGGAAACCGTGACACACAGTACCTGGAAAATCGGGTCACTCCCACCCTAATACTGTGCTTTTCCAACGGTCTTAGCAAAGAGCACACCAGGAGCTTATATCTCGCGCCTGGCTCAGAGGGTCCCACACCCACAGGCCGCCCTCATTGCTAGCACAACAGTCTGAGATCTAACTGCAAGGTGACAGGGAGGCAGGGGGAGGGGTGCCCGCCATTGCTGAGGCTTGTGTAGGTAAACAAAGCAGCCTGGAAGCTCAAACTGGGTGGAGCCCACCACAGCTCAAGGAGGCCTGCCTGCCTCTGTAGACTCCACCTCTAGGGACGGGGCATAGTCAAACAAAAGGCAGCAGAAACCTCTGCAGATTTAAATGTCCCTGTCTGACAGCTTTGAAGAGAGTAGTGATTCCCCCAGCACAGAATTTGAGATCTGAGAACGGACAGACTGCTTCCTCAAGTGGGTCCCTGACCCCCGAGTAGCCTAACTGGGAGGCACCCCCCAGTAGGGGCAGACTGACACCTCACACGGCGCGGTGCTCCTCTGAGATGAAGCTTCCAGAGGAATAATCAGGCAGCAACAATTGCTGTTCAGTAATATTCACTATTCTGCAGCCTCTGCTGCTACTACCCAGGCAAAAAGGGTCTAGAGTGGACCTCCAGCAAACTCCAACAGACCTGCAGCTGAGGGTCCTGACTGTTAGAAGGAAAATTAACAGACAGGACATCCACACCAAAAACCCATCTGTACATCACCATCATCAAAGACCAAAGGTAGATAAAACCACAAAGATGGGGAAAAAAACACAGCAGAAAAGCTGAAAATTCTAAAAATCAGAGCACCTCTCCCCCTCCAAAGGAACACAAGTTCTCACCAGCAATGGAACAAAGCTGAAAGGAGAATGACTTTGATGAGTTGAGAGGAGAAGACTTCAGATGATCAAACGTCTCCCAGCTAAAGGAGGAAGTTTGAACCCATCACAAAGAAGTAAAAAACCTTGAAAAAAGATTAGACAAATAGCTAACTAGAATAACCAATGTAGAGAAGTCCTTAAATGACCTGATAGAGCTGAAAACCATGGCACAAGAACTACATGATGAATGCACAAGCTTCAGTAACCAATTTGATCAATTGGAAGAAAGGGTATCAGTGATTGAAGAACAAATGAATGAAATGAAGCGAAAAGAGAAGCTTAGAGAAAAAAGAGTAAAAAGAAAGGAACAAAGCCTCCAAGATATATGGGATTATGTGAAAAAAACCAAATCTATGTCTGATTGGTGTACCTGAAAGTGATGGGGAGAAGGGAACCAAGTTGGAAAACACTCTGTGGGATATTATCCAGGAGAACATCCCCAACCTAGCAAGGCAGGCCAACATTCAAATTCAGGAAATACAGAGAACACCACAAAGATACTCCTTGAGAAGAGCAACTCCAAGACACATA
>NW_012117488.1:1195043-1195600 GCF_000951035.1 Colobus angolensis palliatus
TTGAATCCCTGAATAGACCAATAGCAGGCTCTGAAATTGAGGCAATAATTAATAGCCTACCAACCAAAAAAAAGTCCAGGACCAGATGGATTCACGGTCGAATTCTACCAGAGGTACAAGGAGGAGCTGGTACCATTTCTTCTGAAACTATTCCAATCAATAGAAAAAGAGGGAATCCTCCCTAACTCACTTTATGAGGCCAACATCATCCTGATACCAAAGCCCGGCAGAGACACAACAAAAAAAGAGGATTTTAGACCAATATCCCTGATGAACATCAATGCAAAAATCCTCAATAAAATACTGGCAAACCCGATCCAACAGCACATCAAAAAGCTTATCCACCATGATCAAGTGGGCTTCATCCCTGGGATGCAAGGCTGGTTCAACATACACAAATGAATAAATGTAATCTAGCATATAAACAGAACCAGAGACAAAAACCACAATATTAATAGATGAAGAAAAGGCCTTTGACAAAACTCAACAGCCCTTCATGCCAGAAACTCTCAATAAATTCGGTATTGATGGAACATATCTCAAAATAATCAGAGCTA
>NW_012117488.1:1200305-1281091 GCF_000951035.1 Colobus angolensis palliatus
TTACTGGGTATATACCCAAAGGATTATAAATCATGCTGCTATAAAGACACATGCACACGTATGTTTATTGCAGCACTATTCACCATAGCAAAGACTTGGAACAAACCCAAATGTCCATCAGTGACAGACTGGATAAAGCAAATATACACCATGGCACATATACACCATGGAATACTATGCAGCCATAAAAAGGATGAGTTCATGTCCTTTGTAGGGCCACAGATGCAGCTGGAAACCATCATTCTCAGCAAACTATCGCAAGAACAGAAAACCAAGCATGTTCTCACTCATAGGTGGGAATTGAACAACGAGAACACTTTGACACAGGAAGGGGAACATCACACACCAGGGTTGTCGTGGGGTTGGGGAGGGATAGCATTAGGAGATATACCTAATGTAAATGACGAGTTAATGGGTACAGCGCACCAACATGGCACATGCATACCTATGTAACAAACCTGCACGTTGTGCTCATGTACCCTAGAACTTAAAGTAAAATTTAAAAAAGAGAAAATGTAATCTGAAAAAATAATAATAATAACAAAAAAAAGTTATGTAATCTAGAACCTGGAGGGGGCTGGGGAAGGCCTTCTGCTGAGACACTACTGTAAATAGCTTTATTACACACACACACACACACACACACGTGGGTGAAAAAATATGTAAACCTGGATATATAGATGTAGATATTCATTCTATTAGTTCTGTTTCTCTGTCTTCTTGAGTATGACCATCCTAGTGGGTGTGAACTAACACTTCATTGTGGTTTTGTTTGAATTTCCCTAATGAATAAGAATTCTGAGTATCTTTTCACGTGCTCATTGGCCATTTATGTTTTATTCCTATATCATCATGTGTTGTTATCACCAATAATTAAAACATTCTCTGGTAAAATATTTTTCTAAGTTAATTTACTTATAAAATTACAAAGGCATGAAGTGATTTACTCAATGAATGCTGTTATCTCATTTAATTTTTCATGTCATATGTCATAATATGAGCTGATTCTCTCATTGGCATGTCCTGTATTTCTGAAATGAACCCTTCTCAATTATTTTGTGTACCTGTATGTTAATTATACATGCAAATCTATGACTTAAAAAAAAATCATACTAAAGAACCTCGGCTAAAATGTATTTGTCCTCTTTTGATTCCACTGCTATCCAAAAAGTGGGCATGTAGTACTTTGCAATACTTTAAAGTTTTAAAGACTCTACTTTGTGCTGCTCTTCTTTTCTCTCTCAGTCTGGAAGTCCTCCAGCCACACACATGTTAATGATGGAATGTAAAGCTATCTTTACCTGGGAAGCTCAAGAAAACCTGTAATGCTCTCAAAGATCTCCAATTACTTAAGCCTGGTCAAGCTCTGAAAATAACAGAGGATGTGATGGGGTATTAAAACAAGTTATTTTACTAATGGCAGCAACCATATGGATTGTAGTGACGTCTAACCAGCCTGTTCTCACTCGCATGCTCCAAATGGGGACAAGAAGTTTCTCTAGCGTGGCTTCCACACTCTTCTTGACTCTCTCCATCTCCGTAATGGGACCTCCCACTGAAGTCAACATAAAAAGACTCAAATGTCCCCCTACCCATATTTGCCATCACCCAGATCCCTTGATTGTCAAAATTGAATTCCATTTTAATGACCTGTGGAATTATTTCATTCATGTAACAAATATTTATTATACACTGACTATGTTTTCACATGTTGAATGAAACATACAAATTCTCTGACCTCACGATGCTGCAGGGGCAGAGAGGCTGAACGTAAACCAACGCGGAATGAACAGATTCATAGAATTTGAAGCATTGCGTGGAATAGGTAGGAGTCTGTGAGATCAAAGCAGAAAATTTTCTTCCCTTTACCCTTCTTCAACTCTAGAATGCAGTCATGATGGTGGAAGCTTAAGCAGACACGTGAGACCATGATAAGTAAGCTCTGTGTCAAAGATGGTGGAGTAACTTGATAAGAAGAGTCACCAGACAAGTCCAGGCCTGGACTGTTTACTTCCTGACTTTGTTTACCCAGGAAAAAATAAATACCTCTCCTGCTTAGGCCATTATTTTGGGGTGTCTGCCTCTCATAGCCAAATTATATGTGTTCACGAGGTCAGGAGTTCGAGACCAGCCTGGCCAACATGGTGAAACCCCATCTCTACTAAAAATACAAAAATTAGTCAGGCATGGTGGCACATGCCTGTAGTTCCAGCTACTCAGGAAGCTGAGGCAGGAGAATTGCTTGAACCCAGGAGGCAGAGGTCGCAGTGAACCGAGATTGAGCCACTGCACTCCAGCCTGGGCGACAGAGCAAGACTCCATTTCAGAAAAAAAAAAAAAAAATTCCTCCTCTGAACATTCACAACACTTTAGCAATAATTTAACCTCTTCCTACTCTTTATTACGATGACTTAAAAGCTCACTGCATATTCCTAGTTTTTCAACTTTTAGAGGGCAGTGTGGTTGACATATTTTATTGATCTTCAGGTCCTCCAGGGCACCTCAGGTGTTGGTAGGCATTTGCTGGATTGCTTCTGCACTGATAGAAGTGAGCAATAGCTCATAACACATGCTCAAAAATAACTTCAAATCCATATTCATGGTTCTGCCTAGCCCAGAGTTGGGACCAGTCACCTATGGTGCTTTGTCTAATGTACTCCCAGTTGTTAATAAACATAAAAGTATATAGACAACCATCTTGGGACATTGATGTTGCAGCTCTCACAGCTGAGGCTTACAGCTGAGTTAGCCCACTCAGGTGGGACTTCGGTGCCAGCTTTATCCCGCAGAAACCCTGCTTGTTTCTTCTAGTTGTTAAACAAAGTAAAAACCCACCTGCTCAGCCTGAGCAACTGTTTTCGATCAATAATTAAGTAACTTTAAGGTCCTGATCTATACAAATTTATCAATATTTTCACTGAAAAGGAATCAATATAGAAAGAGGGAAACATCCAAGTAAACCCTTTTAATGGCCATGTTTTGGCTGTGGGAAGTAAATGAATTGATCAAATGAGTGGCCAATATTGGCCCACCAATGCAATTCTTTTCTCACTTTCATAAACATTCCCACCAACCTAGTTTAACCCTCTCCCTTGGTGTTATGTTACCTTGATAAAGTTCTATTCTAAGTGTTCTACTCAAGAGGGGGCATATGCTTACATTAAATGTAAGAGAGTTTCTGAGTTAATCATTATTGAGAACTGACTATATCCAGGCTTTGTGCTAGTGCTTCACATAAATCATTTAATGCTGACTAAATTTTGTGAGATAGGTGTCATTATTAATTTCCATTTTGCAGATGAAGGAACAAAGGCTTTAGGAAAGTGAAATACTTGTCTCCAAATCACAATAATGAGTAAGAGTTGGAGCCAGTACTTTCACCTTGTTCTAGTATCCCTTGCCCTATTCAGCATTCCACACTGCATCCTTACATGATCCAACCTGCTCTCCCACCACTGTGGGCCCCAGTGCTGATGCTCAACTCTTACGCAGAGTATGGATGAAGTGTTGACTCTTAGTAGGTACAGTCTTAATGTAAAATGAGTAATCCCTTTAGCCTCCATTAACTTCTTTCATTTTGGCCAACTGTTGCCATCACTCAGAACATTTCTGGAGATTTGTCCTCAAAGCCCATAGAAGCCACCAGCTCTGTAATCTGAATGAGTTTGGGTTAAGATCCTAGCTCCACCATTTCCTGTCTGTATCATCTTGGGCAAGTTATTTATTCTCTCTGAGCCTCAGTTTGTGTGTTTTCCTGTTGGGGATAATAATAGGGTTGTTGTGAGGATTAAGTGAGATTATCCATGTAGAGCTCAGTGTGGCATGTTTGTATTATTATCTTTTGAGAGCAAATTTTATTCTGCAGAAGTTACTTGGACACAGGTATAATAAAGAAAAAGGGAATATGTTAATCCATCTGTGCTTCTATAACAAAATACACAGAGTGGGTAATTTCTAAACCATAGAAATTTACTTCCCAGAGTTCTGAAGGTTCAGGGTCCCAGCAGGTTCAGTGTCTGGTGAAAGAGCACAGCCTCTGCTTCCAACATGGTGCCCGGTTGCTGCATCCTCCAGAGGGGAGGAATGCCATTTCCTGATATGGTGGAGGTGACAAAAGGGGCAAAAACGAGCACAGTCCCTCCATCAAGCCCTTTTATAAGAGCACCTAATTCACAAGGGCAGAAACCCCCTGATTTATTCACCTTGTAAAGATAAAACCTCCCAACACTGGTGAATTGGAAATTAAGTTTCAACATGAATTTTGGAGGGGACAAAAACATTCAACCCAGAGTAAGGATGATCCAGTTTAGTTTGGAGTCAAAAATTAAGTGTGGCTCCAAAACACTCCGACAGGTGTGCTTGACTGTCTGCCACCGCTGCACAAAGATTCCGAAGTGGGTTTCCAGACCTTCCGGATCATTGCCGCAGCCTTGGCTTAAGTGTGCAGCCTCCCAAGGTGACCATTCCACAGGTAAATACACATTTGAATATTTAATTTTAGAAAGAGCTTTTCTAAAAAATATCACATATGCAATAAAATGGATAAATCTCATAGACATAAATGTTGAATACTGTACAATTCTTTTTATATGAAGTTCAACAGCAAGCCAAACTAATCTCTGGTGACAGAAATCAGAATAGTGGCCTATTTCTGGGAAGTGGTACTGAGGAAGAAGGAGGAGGAGGGAGCCTTCTGGGGTCCTTGAAATAGTCTATATCTTAAACTGGGTATGGTCATGAGCATATACGTATGTGAAAATTTATCGAGATGGACACTTAAGATTAGGCACTTCACTGTATTTATGTCATGCCTAAATTTTTCTTAATTGTCATACTTTGTATTTATAATCTAACTGAGTGGCCTTCTCTCAGTCTCTCCACCAACTCTCACCCCCGCCCACCCACTGCAACCCTGAGATTGAGCTGGGCTCATCATAGGACAACAGAAAAAGAGGCTGATGAGAAATACTCAATTTGAGCTGAAAAGCTGACTGTATGGGCCCTCCCACAGAAGACGTTTATCCAGTCTGTTGGCTTCTGACAATAATGCCAACCCTCACATTCAGTATTTATTTGTAGATCAGATTTCAAATATGCAAAATGGAAGTGAACAGATATTTTTCAAACCCCAGTTTCAAGATCATAAATGCAGTGCGTGTGTGTGTACGTGTGTGTGTGTGTGTGTATGCATGTGCACTCCTTTCTGTGCATGTGGACACATAGACCAGTCTTCTTTCGTACTTTGGAAGAAGTTTTTTCTAAATATGTATGTCCTCAGCATTTATCAGTGAGACCACAGTATGAAAGGATGGATCTTCATGTTTAACATTTAACAAAAAATCAGAGGCCATCAAGTTGGAAGAAATCTTCGCAGTAGAGGTCATTGGCTCATCTTTCCACCCTGTCAGGACTCTTTTCAGTGGTAGCCCTGATGGAGGATCCAGACATCCCCATGAAGCTTAATTACGACACCTAGAGAATTTCTGTCTTGTTCGCCACTGGGCCATCTGAGGATGCAAGAGGCTGAAGTGAGGGTGTGAGCCAAAAAAGGAGATGAGCCGCCAAATAGCTTTTATGTGTAATCAATACAGAACAATTCAACAGCAATAAGAATTACTACATCTCCCCTTGGGCCCTCTGCCTTATCTTCTAAAACTAGCCACATTAAGTTTAGAGCAATTCAGTGCTTAGATTGTTGGAAATAGGCATATCAGAGAAATGCAAAAGTTGCAGTGGCATTTGAGGTTTGCTCTGCCCTTCAGCAGGGATGGAAATCTTACCTCCCATTACATCTGTTCAGGTCATCCGGGAGTCTTCAGCCGCCCTCAGCTGTTGGGAGCCATTGTACATACTTTCTTTCTTCGTAAATATTTTTTTCAAAGGTTTATTTTTTTAAAGAATTAATACACATTCTCATCTGTAAAGGCTGAAACTTCCGTCTGCCATCTCTCTCTGCCCTTCATGGAATTGTCTCTCCCTTATGGAGCACAGCTGAGAAGTGTTCACTTATGCTCTATAGAAAAGGATTTCCATGTGACACATGGAAAATTTCAAACTATAAAAGTGACCTGAAAATTGCACAGAGCACATACTCACCGCTGATGGGTCTCAGTCATGAATAATTTTTGATCTGTGGGTCTGGAAATTGGGTAGTTAATGCTAGGAAGGGTGCAAAAGACACATTTTAGAAGAAAGTAGATTATTTTTGTGTTTCTAATCTATGTGGTCACGTTTTAAGTAATTGCCACTATATGTTTCTTTTAAGAAGAAAACAACGTGGTTACTCTTTATATATCAAAAGATAACAATTGATCATGTGCATTAGTTTTAAGAAAATCTCCTATTTTGTCCTTGTTACACCATTGGCTAGAGCAGCCACTAGAAAAATAGAGAGCTAACTAAATTTTTAGAGATTAACCAGAGTTGAGATGTATATGAAGGTAGAGAAGCCCCTTTCCCTTAAATTGTATGTGAAATACTTGCCTGGAAGTTTTCATCACTCTCCCCAAATGTTTAATGGAATATTCAGTATCCAAAAGCACTGAAAACAGATCACCTATTGTTTCTGTGTCTAGTGATATGAATATAATAAGAATGAAACCCAACCAATCATATAACACAGAAGAAAGAAGGAAAACCAGCATTTCCCATGTACCTACTATGCATGAGGCATCATGCTAGGATAAGAGTAACTCCAATCCTGCTGTGAGGAGTGAATCAAACAATGGGTGTAAAGAACATAGAACAACAACATATGTTTAGCAGAGATTTAATAAATTTTACCTATTTATATCAGGTAATGTGTGCTTCTTTTCTTTTCTTTTTTAAAGTTACAACAACTTTGTTATTTAATACTGAACCATGTTTATCATTTTCTCAGTTAATCTAGTAGTTAGCCCAAAATTCAAACTTTACAGAAAGAAAAAAGGGAAAAAGCAAATGTCTCCCAAAGCCAGCCACCATCAACATTTTGTTGACAATTCTTGCATACCCCCTCTTCCTCTACACTCACACATATATAAGTTTACATAGTGGCATCTTACTGCTTATGCATTTTGTTATCTGACTCTTGAATTCAACAGCATGTCCTGGTGTTTGCAAGGTAGATATCATTATTTTCGTTCGGGGGAGCTGAGAAATTTAAGGCTCAGAGAGGTTGTGCACATCTTCCCAAGGTCAGTCATTTTACTACCAAGGAAGCAAAGCTAAAATTCGAATTTTAACCTAACTAATCCAAACCCATGATCTTTCCACACAAATAAGAAACATACCATAACTGCACATTTCCCTTAAGAAAAATTCAATTGTACACAAATGTACTTCTATAAACCTTTTTAGCAACTTTTTTCCAGTACATATGAATGGCAAGCTAGTCCTATTGGGAGTAATTTTAAAAAGAGAACTGGGGTTTGGGAATAGAAAGGGGAGATAAAACAGATGGCAAGGAAAAAGGAGAAGATTTTGCACTGTGGCCTTGGGAAAGATAAGGGAAGATGAAGAGAAATCATTCCAACCTTAGAACTGTGTCTTTCTCTGAAGAGGGAGCCGCAACCTGTTGAGGAGGGCGAGGCAGCAACAGGAGTCTAGGCGAGAAGTTAACATTCCCCGACCTAAGCAATCTATTCCCAGGGGCATTTCAGGAGAGAAGAGCACTAAATACTTCTTCAGCAGAGAACAATTGAGGGTCTCCAATGACTTTTCCATCTCAGGCAGTCAAGTCTCTGCTTCTGACTCCACTGAAAAGACTGGAGGGGGCATTAAAGGAGAGGAGCTCCAGCCATAAAATCAAAAAAGCATGAAACATTTGGTTGGAAGATGAGAAAGACACATAAAAATTTTTCTTAGCATGCATATTACCTTTAATTAATATTTATCTCTACCTTTAAACACGCTTATTAGCATGCATATTGGAGTAAAACAAATTGGCAACCACCAGTTTTCAGGAAAGATCCTGAAAAGTTTCAATTAAGTTAAACATGGCAAGGGAAATAAATGTACATGCATTATTACTAATTTAGTGTGAGAAAAGTCACCAATTGACTATATTTGGTGTTTATTTCTGCAGTTAAATTTTCTTAATAGAAAGGTATTTGTAGGAGATTTTATGTGAATATTTCTGACCTTTGTCTTCATTCTATTTTCCCCCTTAAATTTCCTCAAAAGCGAATTCTCTTACCACAGTTTTCCAGATCCTTTCTTACTTCCTGTATTAGCCAGCCTCTTACACTGAAATAATGATATGGAAGAACAGGAAAAGATGGGACAACCCATTTTCCTTTCAGCCCTTCCTTACTCATCAGTAAGCTAAAGGCAGAAAACACTGATAAAATGTGCTCATATCAAGAAGTGAAAGAAGACAAAACAGTTGACCTAATTCAATGCTAGCTTTCCACTGTTCTGGTTAGAACAAAATATATATGTATGCAAGAACTAACAAATACAATTTGTGAAGTTTTAGTGATTCTGCACACATGTTAAATGTTCTTATATTTAATTTTAAATGGGCACTGCACACTTGATTTTCGATCTAAGATATTCTATCACTAGTTTATTACTTTGGGCAAGTTATCTACAAATCTGTGATCCTGTAATCTGTCTTTAAAATGAAAGTAATAATATTTACTTTCCAATGTTGCAATGTGAATAACTGAGATACTCTAAGTAGTTGTTATTGATCTCAACAATCATTTATTTGGCTTCTGATATATGCCAGAGCATTTGAAATTCAAAATAAAATATGGTTTCTGATCTCAAGAAATTCACCATTCAATGGAAGAGACAAGATTATATACATATAAATACAATGAGATTTAGAAGTGCCAGTAGAGGTAGGTACGAAATGCTAGGGAATATAGAGAAGCATCATTCTGGGGGACGGGTGAGACTTCTCCAGGTAGACAAGATAGGTAGTTGTTCCCATTAGCAGAAAGGGCGGTGAAAAGATGTGATGTGGTGCAGCAACATGGCTCGCTGAACAGCCAAGAGGGGGTGGAAGAAGCAACAAGAAATGGGCTCCAGGGCCTGATCACATTCACCTAGTAAGAAATTTGAATTTCTTTTGCAGTTTGTCTCTTAAATATGATCTTTCTCTGATACACCATGATCAACTGGTTTGCAAAATAAGAACTTTGTATCACCCAACTGAATTTTCCTGGTGGACAGATTTTCCAGATTTCTAAGGAATGGATGTTTCAGCATAAAGTAGCTGGTATCCTCTGTATTGTCATCAACGCTGACACGGAAATTCACAAGGAATAACAGCATCTAGAATTTTCTGTGCAGGCTATTTATAGAACAAAGTCAGAGCAGTTATAGGAGTTCTGTTATTCACCCAGGATAACATCGCAATTCATTCATTCACTCATCTTGCAAAGGTTGCCTTGCCCTGCTCAGGCTGCAGGGTGGGGCTTACGCGCCCCCACCTCCAGATGTGGAGCTGCTTCATAATCACTGAGCAGTGGCACCTCACACTGTCCCATTAGAGAGGCGCGTGCAGCCTGCTTGTTGGGCATGTTGATGCAAGCTTGGGAAGGAAAACATAATTCACTTTTGCCAGTGACAGAAATGTTAACACTTACTTGAAATAGCTGATAATCTGACACAGGAGAGTTAAAGGATTACTGTATTTCATTTGGCTAATAAGAAAAGCTGTTTAAAAGCCATATTAAAAAGACTTAATGTATGACGACTGAGCATTGCTTTAATGTATTCTGTGTCGTCAACTATTAGAATGATTTTCCCCTTTTATATTGCCATAGATTTTTGCCTCTTTTACCTGGGAAGAGATAATAGAAAGCAGCATCCATTCAACAGAGACTTGCCAAAGAAACATTCATTCAATAAGTATTTCTTGAGCACCTACTGTGTGCCACTCACCACACTAGGCATTTGGGGTTCAAGGTCTCAGACCTCTCAACAGGGGCATGTTTTTTGGAAAGAATTGTGGGGGGAAGACAGTGGACAAAAGATATTGAAAAATCATGTTTGGGATTTAGTTGATATATGAAATCATCTATTCAACTCTCATTGACTAGATGAGGAAACTGAGGCCTAGATGCCAAGTGACTTGTGGACAGCGCATGGCTAATTAGTGGGGAACCCTGGCCTGGATCCACGATCCTTTGCTTCTCATTTTGATGCTGGAGCACAATCTCCTGCAATCACAAGAAAGAACTATGAAAGGACATGTTTGCAGCAGAGCAAGAAGCCCAGTAAAGCAAAATCCCACGTGGCTCCAGAGTCCCTCAGCATCCACAGGGAGCACTAGAGTCCATGACGAAGATGCCTTCAGTTCTGTCCACACTACGCAAGAACAGGCTGCTTCACCCTCTTGCACTGGAGGGTTACCCTCTTTCTGATGGTTTCTCCTGGCCCAGTACCCCTTCTTTCTATGTAGGGCACTTTCAGCACAGAAGACATTATCAGGAAATAGCTACATTCCCCCACCCCCACCCTCACCGGTCAGCGAAATTAGCTCTTTCTACAGCTGAAATAATCAGGTCTAAAGCCAAACACCTACCTACCTTCCTTCCTTCCTTCCTTCCTTCCTTCTTCCTTCCTTCCTTCCTTCCTTCCTCTCTTTCTTTCTTTCTCTCTCTCTCTCTGTCTCTCTCTCTCTCTTTCTCTTTCTCTCCTTCTCTCTTTCTCTCTTTCTTTCTTTCTTTTTCTTTCTTTCTTTCTCTCCTTCTTACCTTTTAGCATGTACCTCATATTCAAGGTACCAGGTACCATTCCTTCTTCTTAGGACTTGGAGCTCCCTCTCTCCCTAAGGTCTTGTGATTCAAAGGCAACATGACTCCATTCTCAGATAAGACAGCAAAACTTCTCTCCAAACCCTTGGGATCCTTACCCCCCACAATGGCAGGATTATGCATTCCTTCGCCAAAAGATTACTATTGCAGGGGTCAAAACTGACAAGGGAGCCTGGAAACTAATGCAAATGGTTAGTGGCTCCCCCTTCTGCCTGCCCTAATTTCTAGGTGAGTGTGGCCCACCTTGGTGACAACAAGGAGCAGGAAGGAATTGATGTGGTTAATGCATTAGAGTCACCTCAAATCAGCATTCTTTCATGCAGAGGTGATCACAAGCAGTGGCCACACAGGTTAAGCCATGTGGAGATACAGACATGTATATCCACATGGCTTATTTACTTTTACTGCAGTGTCAGGAATTCCTGAGATTATGGGCTCAGTAAATTGATCTAAATAACTCAAGGCTATTATTCCCAGAATACTATTCTTCACCTGCTGCGTAAACTAAATTCTTCTTTACATCCTCCCCTGAATTGGGCCTAACCATCCCCTAAATTGGACATTAAAAACTACGTGGTTTTCCACCCTTAATTTTTGTTTGCTGCATTTACAAAAGGCATTCTTTGTTGTAATTTCATTGACATAAGGATTTCACTACCTTCACCACTCCATGTATCTGGCACAGCTTCCTTTTGGATCAGCTTTGCCCTTGACTCACCTCACTCTTGAAGTCCCAAAAAGGCAAACAGACTTGTGTCTCCCACTCATTGCCTTGTCTGTCACACTCACTGCCTCACATAAATTCACTAACTTAGCATATCGCTTTTCCATGAAACAAATTAATACATTTACCCCTTCCCACAAAAGAGGCTTACTTCTAATCAATCTTAAGAAATACTAATAATCTTAACACTATTAGTATTAATAATGAAATCTCTATCATTTACAATGTACTTACCATGGGCCAGGCCTGGTACTAAATGCTTTATATGTATTACCACGATTAATTATCACAATAATCCAATTATTTTTATTTCACAAATGAGGCTCAATGAGGTTCGGTAAATTATCCAAAGTTATTCCAGTTATAATTATTTATGCCAATCTTCAGATTTAGGTCCTTGTGACTCAAAGCCTGCTGGTTTTTCAGTCCCCCTAGGTTAACGTTGAATTTGTTCTCCTGGAGCACTGCACAGAAGTCAAAAGACTTGGTTCTGAGTGGCGAGCCTTGGTCATTAACCCTGATTCTCAGAGAAGTTGACATCTTCCAGATTCTATAGTCTCTGTGCCTTTGCAGCCTGTCATCCTGGGAAAGAGAATGTTTAGTTCTCAGAATTTTTGTTCCAGTTAAGTAAAGCCATGGTTGTGTCTTTTAGAAATGGAAAAACAAAACAAAATTCTATCTATAGTAGTTGGATGAACCAGCTAACTTGAAGGTACATTTTGTCCTGGAAAGAGAGGGATAGAGTTGGCGTTAGAAGACTTTCATTCATTTACCAGCTCCACCACTGAATATTTTTGTGATCTTGATCTTACTGACCTCAATTTCCTCATCTGTGGAAGGGGAGACTATTACCCTTCTCCCAGAACCCTCAGGAGGATTTAAGGAGACCCTGCTTGAGAAGGCTCTGGGCACAGTGCCTGGCACGTCATCTGTTGATGTTCTTGTTGGTTTTGTTTGAGTCTTAATTTATCTGAATTTCCCTGGGATATCTATGTAAGAGCAAGTAAAATCTGAAATCAGATCCTGATCTCTTTACCTGTTCTTCTCTAGGCTTCATAAGTTAATAAAATGTTACATTTATCAGCATTCTTTTCACCCCTACATCTGTATTACATGCATATCACAAAGTATGTGGTTAAAAAAAAAAAAGGATGTCTCCTCTTTATCCTTTGGGTCTTCTCCTTGAATTAACCTCTGTTTGAAAATACTGGAAGCTAAATGTGAATAAAAAATACAAAGTTCACCAAACTAGAACTCAGGTCAGTGTTCAGGAACCAAAATCTTGCTTTATTGATACCTACAGAAAATTCCTGGGATATTCACAGCTATTCTCAGTGCTTGCTACATCACAGAAATGCCTGTGATCCTCTGACCTTTTGATCAATTGCTTGCCTATCATCTAACATCTTCTGCTAAGTGAAGAGCAGGGTATCCCTAAGAGTAGGTATTAATTATTAATATGTATTAATAATACATTGCATTACCCTTTCACTGGAGTGCAGGCTTTTGGATCTAGTCAAGTTTTATAAATTGTTGTCAATTTGAATAGGCATGGCATTTTTCAATAAATGATTGCAGTCTGGATCAGTTTACCCCATGCACCCTCCAGTCAATTGCCCAGGAAAGAGAAATGCCTGAGTGGAGATATAATGTTTTGGTTCATTTCAAATCTATCCCATCTATTTTTTTCTAAAAACAGCACTTAAGTTTTGCTGGAAGTTGTGCCTGAGCTTAGCCCATCCATGTGGATCAATTAAACAAACTCATTCCTCCTCTGTCCTCAGAGGTGGGCATTTGACCCAGAACTAGTCAATTAGCGTGCAGCATTCCACTGGTTCAGTGATGGGCATGTGACCCAATCAGAACCAATCAGAGCTAATCCCAAGACCTCCCCCTGAGCTTGGTTCCTCATCCGAGAGAGAGAGAGAGAGAGAGAGAGATAGGATGAGAGAGAGAGAGAGAAAGTGTGTGTGAAGGGATTTTGATGGAGGGGGACGCATTTTATGTGGGCCCATGTTAGAAAGATTGGGAAGGAAGAAAATAATGAGCATGATCCTTTCCTTAAAATCATGAAGAATTATTTATTGAAAGATCATTGCTACCATTTATGGAAGACTTTAATCTGTGCTAGGCAGCTGTACTAAATACTTTATATCAATCATCCCATTTAATTCTCACAACTGCTTGAGGTAGATTGTACTATTATTATGCACATTTTAACATTTTATGCAATAAGCTACTTGCCCAAAGTCACACAGCAAGGCAGTGAGAGAGTCAGGATTTAAACCCAGATCGGTCCTTCCGTAGCGCTCAGCTCTTCCTCTGAATAAATCGGTTACTTGCCAATCTAATTGACAGTGTACAAAGGGTTCCTAAATTTCCCATGATGTGGACTTGTTAAATCAAGTTTATGTTAGATGAGAAGGGAAACAATGTTTGTCACTTTATTCTTGTGGGAATTGAAATATTTTGATCATTGTACTTTCACAATGGGTGTTTTAAAGAGACAAATATGCAGATCAAGGCCTGCATTCCTTCTTCTAGCCAAACTGGCTTCAGACCTATGTGGAATTTAGGCAATAGTGCCCTTCCAATGGTAATAGGAAATCTAGTGTTAGCAGGTGCGCTTCCCTTCATTGATAAAAATCTTTTGGAATTAGGTAATTCAAAATTACCTTGAGATGTAGGTTTGAACTTATAAACATAGAATTGAAAAAAAAAGTGATGGATAATTTCTGATGACCTGAATGGACCTACGAAATATGTATTTCTTTTCTCCCCATCTTGCATCAACTCATTTGGTATTTCAGTTTGTGTAATAGTTAAAACTCCCGGCAGAGCAGAGGCAGTGATTGCAAACAGCTGTAAAGTATTACGCATTTTGCTGATCAAAATGACTTCCCGCTAAATAAACCATGAAAAAAGCTTTTTCCACCCACAGAGAAGTGAAGTGTAAATGATATGTAGACTCTACCATGAAGAGATCAACAGATTGCATTTTCCTATAACTACGGTTTTATATAGCTACAGTTACTTTCAAAAATGGCTTATAAACTCAGCTAGTTCAGGAAAAAGAACTTGGATAATAACATTAAGATGGCAGTGGGGATCCTGGGAAGTGTTTGAAGTCACAAAGCTTTTGGAGAGCCATCTTGATTCCCCTCTTAGGCTTTCCAAACGATGAAAACAACTTCAAATGTGGTTTTATTCATGCTTATTTTGGATATCACTCCAGCTCTCTTGCCCTTCAGAGACATTGTATCTCAGGAACATTAGCTGAACATCCATGTCTTGGTCTTTCTATCATGGTTTTGAAGGGTGATGGATGCACGGTGGTGGTAGCGTCAATATGTTGATGCTACTGCTGTGGGCATCTGACTGTGAGCTTCAGCTCCTGATAAAAGAATAATCTGGTGCTGGAGTCACAGAGCTGACCTCTGATGTCACTCCCGCGACTTGCCCACACTACACTGCCAGCTTCTTGTGATTCTCCTAAACTAGGAAATTCACTGGGCAATATTCACCAAAAGACAATAAAAACTTGTCTTCACACTCAGACATAAATCTCTCTCCCCTACCTATCTTCTTTCCCTAAATCAAGACTCATCTATAAATTGATGCTAAACCTATCTTTTCAGTCTTACTGCTTTTTCCATTTTTACTTGAAATGTAATTGTACACGTTTATAGGATACAGAGTGACATCTCAATATATGTATACAATATATGTATTTCTATATATGTAATGATCAAATCAGGGTAACTAACATATCCATCACATGAAACACTTATCATTTCCTTGTGTTGTAAACATTCAAAATATTCTCTCTTAGCTTTTTCAAAATATACAATAAATTACTGCTAACCATCTTTACCCTACAGTGCAGTAGACACTAGAACTCATTCCTCCTATCTAGCTGTAAGTTTGTATTTGTTAACCAACCTCTCCCTGTCCTCTCCTCCGTGCTGCTCTTCCCAGCCTGTAATAACCAGAATTCTACTCTCCACTTCCATGAGCTCAGTGTTTTTTTTTAGCTCCCACATATGAATGAGAACATGCAATATTTCTCTTTCTGTGCCTAACTTATTTCACTTAACATAGTCTTCCAGGCTCATCCGTGTTGCACCCAAGGACAGGATTTCATTATTTTTATGGCTAAATAGTACTCCGTTGTGAATATATACTACATTTTTAATCTATTTATCTGTTTTTGGACATTTAGGTTGATTCTAATCGTGGCTACTGTGAATAGTGCTGCTATAAACATAAGGGTGCAGGTATCTCCTAAATATGCTGATTTCCTTTCCTGTAGATAAATGCCCCATAGTGGGACTGCTAGGAAAAAAAAAAAAAATCTTTTTCTTTAAACCTGATCATGTCTGTCCTCATAAATGCATGTTAAACCCATCTCTCACCATCAATGCAATCCCACCCCAAACAGTTCTCTTCCCTTGTTCTCTGCACCCCGTGTGGCTCCATACCCAGCCTTAGGCCTTTCTATACCATTTCCTATTTGGGGCACTTAGTTTTTATTCAACTTTGGTGCTGTCCTTTGAGAATTTGCAACGTGGTTTGGATATGGCACTTTTTATCAAGATGTCACGTCAGAGTTGATAAATTCAAAGTAATATCGTTATTTTTCCTGCCAAAGTCAGCTCCTCCTTTCCACTGCACCTTCCTGCCAATGCCACCACTCTTTCTTCTGTTGTGTAGGGAGAACACGGGTCACCTCCCTGGCTTGAAATGTGTAGGTGCTCAATAAAGATTTGTTGAATACATGAATGAATGTTCTTAGAGTACACCCTTGTAACTGGACTTTATATAGGGGTAAGTTTTATTCTCTAAAAGGGGTGAGTGAGAGTTTATGCTAAGGTTGTAAGCATCCCTCAGGGCAGACTTTGGATGTATATTACAGAACTGCTGAGCTTGTGGAATGTGCATATTTAGTACTGGAAATATTTAACGCCACATGTGTAAGACTTTTGCCAACTGGAATCTGAACATCAACAACTTTGAAGGCCTTATTCTACCTTCTCAGCACAAAAATACTTATTATGAATGCACATATTTATGTGCAAAAGTATAGAAAATCAACTTTAAAATGCACAACAAATTCATTTTAGCAACTGTCCCTGGGGACCTAGAAGGAGAATGAGATTGGGGTGGGAGGGGTGGAACATTAGCTAATAATGCTTTATTTTATTAAAAATAAATGCTGAAAACCAATACAATAAAATATTAACATGTGAATTGAGGGGGTTGGGAGTCTAGTGCTTATATTCTTCTTTACATGTTTTGAATATCTTTAAAATTCCTTTTTTTGCTTTTGTTAAGCAAGTCACAGTTTAATTGGCAGTATATCTATAATGGTACATGAAATAATGTCTGATTTCTAAACATTGACATCCTACATTAGATGAAATATATTAACTATCAAGCTTTGATATTACACTATAAAATTAATTGAAGAAAGTCACCCCTCTTTGTGTCTTTTTTTGTTGTTGTTGTTATTAGGCGCCCCATATGATCTGCAGGAATTTTTTTTCTAGGCTTTGATCATTTTAAATAAAATCAGAATTTGTTAAAGTTCAGTTAACACTCAGCTGTGGACCCTATGGTACTGGGGTCTTTTTCAATGGGAGATCTTTAAGCATTATTCCAAACTATTCTATGCTAATTGGTCTACTGATAATTTATAATTTATTATTAAATACATTAAATTTCTTAAACAGAAAAAGCAAAGAAGTAAAGGGAAACATTTATTAAAATTTAAAGGAATTAGCAGTTGAAAACAAGAAAACCTATTCTGAGTATCCATACTTCTTGGCAACCAAAACAATCAATGAAATCAATGCATTGGGTTAAACAGTTGCCCATTGTCCACCGTGTTACCAGGAGAAAAAAACCTTTTATCATAGGGTTAAACTTTGGGAAAGATTTTCCATAAGAATCTTAACATAAAGGTTCTTGAATGACATAATGTACAAGGTCTTTGATAGCAATGCGACCCAAAGTGCAAAGATGTTTTACTAGTGCTGTTGGTGTCTCAAATTGGCTCTAGGTAACTAATCTGGACATACTGTGAAGTTATAATTCCGTATAGACAGTTCAACTTAAGGGGTTAGAGTGATGCAATCCAAATAGATGGTTTTCTTCTGAGCTGGCTTAACATAAATCTTGAAAAATCTGGAGGAGTAAATGTTTAATATATCCTCAGACCTCAACCACTCTTCTTTCCATGACAGACAACATCACAGGCAGGACATTCTCCCAAGGGTGCACTCAATACTATGTACAGTTCCCACACAAGAAGGCACATCATAATCTTAGTGAGAATGATGTTCTCATAAGGTCAGTTATACTCAGTGTGCATAGTTGTCCAAGTGTGAGTATGAAACCAAATCATTCACAAGTACCACTAGTCTGATTATTAGTAATAATAATCCACTTGTGACATAGGTTTTCTTTACTGAGATAAAATACTGTTTTGACACCATGGTTGAAACATTGGTCATAGGCCAATGCTCTCTATTATCTGTTGTTTTTGCCAAGCCTTTGAGAGGTGTTTTACGTGGGGCAAAAGGTCCCTCCTGTCTCTTTGGTCAAAGCAAAGGAGTACAGATGACTGCGAGAGTGACCACGCTGCTGTGCCCACATATGAGGTAGACCTTGTTCCTGGGTTGGGAGATGTTTTGTGATCAGGGTACAGTAAAAAGAGCACACAGCTAGCAGTAAAGAGAGGTGGCCCTGATTGCAGCTCTGCCTCTAACTTCCTGAGTAACCTCAGGCTAGTCACCCAGTGACTGCTCCCCACATTCCTTTTTGTAAGCTGCAATGATTAAATCAGACAATAGCATCTAAGTTTCTCCTGAACTCGCACACTCAGGGAAGCCAATGATGTTGGCAGGATGAGCTACATAGTTTGTAGGGCCCAGTGCAAAATGAAAATACAGGGCTCCTTGATCAAAAATTAAGAATTTCAAGATGCAACAGCAGAGCATTGTAAACCAAGCACACAACCCTTCTGAGATCAAGGCTTTTTGCAACTGCACAGGTCATAGTCCTTGAAGCCAGCCCGGTGTCAGCTTCCCGTTATAAAGCTGGTCTGTCACTCAGGGCTCAGAAGTTGGATCTTCCAGGCTGAAAGTGGGAGAAGAGCACATGTTGTCCTAGTCACAGCCAGAGATAACACAAAGAGGACTTAACAAGGGCCCAGGCACAACACAAATTGTTACAAAGAAGAGAAGAGGGTCACCTAGGGACTCAACACAAAAATGATCCTCTGTCCACATCTCCTCTCCAGGTTTCAGTCATGGTAAGGACTGTCCCAGATTTCAGAGCCTTCAAAGAAGATATTAACGCTAAAACCTGGGCAAAGTCTAAGGATAGCAAGTTGTGTGCCACTTCACTCTCCTGTCTCTTTCTCTCTAAATAAACATCTTTTATCAGGAAGCCCAGCAGAACACAGCCAAGATCCTGCCACTCCACTCCATCCTAGGCAACAGAGCAAGACTCCATCTCAAAATAAATAAATAAAAATAAAATCACTCTGCAACTAGTGGGTACAATCTGAGTTTTTTTTGTTTGTTTGTTTCTTTGTTTTTGTTTTTTTTTGTCTGTTGCCCAGGCCATTGCCCAGGCTGGTGCAATCTCGACTCACTGCAACCTCCACCTCCCAGGTTCAAGTGATTCTCCTGCCTCAGCCTCCTGAGTAGATGGGATTACAGGGGCCCACCACCACGTCCGGCTAATTTTTGTGTTTTTAGTAGAGACAGGGTTTCACCATATTGGCCAGGCTGATCTTGAACTTAAGACCTCATAAGCCTCATGGATTCAATAAAATAAGTCATGATTATGATAATGATAATCTTCAGAGGTTCCCAAAAGGTAGAAACTGCTGTTATTTCAACCACTCAAAATGCCTTGTGGGGCCCTAAGTTTATCTGTAGAATCTACAAAGAGACACATACTCAAATTAACAAAGTCACATCAAAATTTGGAGAAGAAAAAAAAAGAAAAGAGGTTTAAGAGATTTACTCCGCCAATCTCTTAGTAATTTTTGTGCTCATTATCAGTAAGCTGTGTTTTTCTTGTAAAAGAGCTACTTGGGCGTGCAGTGACTTGAGATAAATTAAGAATGCATTAACATTTTGTGGAGCCACTAATGCCCTCAGCATTCCAGGATCCTGCATTAGATTTGCTCATGGTACTTTCCTCCAATCAGTGAATATTAAAATATTTAACCTGTATTCAGGCAGTAACCTCTCAAGACACTAAGACTTGATTCAGTGATGTCAAGAAGTCAAAAGGGGATTTGTCAACAGAGAAAAGCCATAGCTACCCTCCAAATTCTGCTTCTGTGGGTATTTTTTCTCCTCTTTTAATTGCTTGAAGGATCTCATTAAAATTTCCCAGTTAAAGTGAAAATTGGAAGGACCAAGGGCAACTGTGAAAGAAAGACTTTTAACACAGTTTCCAAATGACAACACAAAAAAGGGATGTTACCAACCATTGGTCCTCTAAAAAATGAGAACTCGAAGTCTCATTTCCCACTTCCTTTGAATTCTCTCAAAATGAGAATTCAAAGAAAGTAGAAAATTTGACCAGATGACCCTCTGAAGTCCCTTCCTACTCTAAATTCTATGTAGTGTACAAAGACCAGGATTTGCAATTGCCCCATGTCCTAGTCTTCTGAGGCACCTGGAAAACAAAGATCCAGACTCTACTCAGTGCATGGAAATGTCCCTGGACCTTACCTGGAAAGAAAACAGCCCAGCCAGGTAGCCCCTGAAAGATGTGTTTTACAATGGCAGCAGATGGAAACTGTCCCCCATACCCCTTTGCAAATCTAGCAAGCCATCCTTCAGACTGACATGTGAACCACGGAGTGAGATGGGCTGAATTGTAAGCATGCCACTGCATTGCCACACCTCTTATTTGGGCAAATGCACATAAATAATTGAGCAAAATAAATTGAAGCCCAACACAGCATCAGGCAGTCAAAACCATCTGGGACTAGGTGTGTAAAGAAGAGGGTATAAAAACAGAGTATTTAGAAGTCTTGTCTGTCTGTGGTTCTAACTTTCAAAGTCAGAAGAGACGTGTCCCCTAGGAGGCTGGACCCTGCTTAGGAAGACATTTGGACTAGGCAATAAAATAATATGAAAATACCAAAAAATAAAAATAAGGAAGAGAAATAGATATGTAACTTTACTCCGGGACTCCTGTGGTATCTCACAACACCATGCTTCATGAACCCCAAAGAAAGCAAAAAATCCAGCTAGTGTTATAAATCCTGGTCAGCTGAATTATTTCACATGTTGCAGCCTGACTTAAGTTATTCATCGCAGAGGCTAGCAGCTCCCTGATGCATCCTTCCATGTCACTGGACAGGGTAAAAATAATAAATTGGCCATTGTGAGACACTCTGAGTTGCGTGGGGTTGAGCAGAGCATATTTTATATTCTTCTCTTGCAACTGCCTCTTGTTGGTAGTAAATGGTTGCCAGCACTGCTGTTTCTCAATAGACAAGTCCTAGAAGTAAAGATAATTCAATTTTCATTCACTCTTAGCTCTTCTGCTACTGGTGTTCTTCTTTGACAGCAACAGGGCTGTACCTGTCTTCCTGGCCTGTAGCACTTGTATGATTTGCCACTTGCCAGAAAATCCACAAGCCACTCTAAAAACCTTTTGCCCAGTAGAGACCACTCCAGTGAGCACAAATTGTCTAGTGGTATTTTTAGATGGTCTTCCTCCTTAGCTCATTTCTCTCCAAGAACAAAGATATCAAGGTGTTGATTTAGCAGCAGCTCCTGAAAGACAATCCAGCTTGGTTTAAATCTTTAAAGGTTTTCATTGTAATAGAAGATACAATAGCCACAGTCGCATCATCTGTTACATTGAAATTAAACTACTACTCTTTCACTCTTGGGGTGGCAAGTATAATTTCTATCACTTCTTTGGAAAGCAATACAACTTACTAAAGATCACCAAAATGTTTATACTTTTTGGAACCAATAACTTCACTGAAAACAATTTATTTCCAGAGTATGAGTCAACAGAAAAAAAAAAAAACAAGTAATATACATGTGCATGTTTCTTCCTGTGAAAACAGCAACACAGAATTTATTAAACAAGTTTTGAAACAGTTGGCTATGTGGTAACATGGAGCAACTTTCTTCTATCATGCTAAAGGATAAAAGCTTAGAGAATAGAATATATTCTATGACTCCAACTATGAAAGAAAACATAGATCTACATAGGAACAGAGATGATAAACATGCAAAAACAGGTGTTGGGTTCATGGATTACGTGTATTTTTCCTGCATTCAAATTTAACTTTATTATTGCTTTTTTATGTTCCCTTCTCCTCCCCCCAAAAATCCTAAAGGTCTTGAATATGCCCCTATCAGTATTTAACATTTCTTCTGAAACTAGGTCTAGATGACTCAATCTGCTCCAGTGTTCTGAACAACATGAATAGCAAGGTTATTCTTTCCATTTTTTTTAACAGCCAGACACAGGTCTTCAATTGTACAGCTGGCTTCTTTGTTTGAGATACATTACTTTCAATCATTTTCATGATCCTCTGCATGATTTACAGAAGCTGAGTGGTATGCTTTAGTATGTCCATGGTCCTTCTTCTCCACTGTCATGAGATTCTTAGGTGACATTTTTTTAGAGCCATTATTCTCCATTTGCAGAAGCAGAATGCAACGGCATGAGCTGGGACTCTGGGAAACCAACAGCCAAGAATTCAAACTACAGCATACTACGAAACACTCAGATAAGATGTCCCCATCATATTCTATCATTGGGCAAAATAAAATGTAAAACACATGCTCAAAACAGCAAATATTCTGGGTAACAGTGACACTGGTATTCGGAAAGATGAATAAATGCAATTAAGAAACCAGGCAAAGAAGTAAACATGCCATGTAGCTTACAAAAGACCAGCAACATTGTGTTTATTTTAATATTGTTTAACGGTAACACCTAATAAAGAGAGCATCATGATTGTGTGAACTAAATTTTCAGTCATAATGAATGCTACAAACTTAACCTCCCAAGTTTAAATAGGCTACAACGTCTTGGGAAAAATGCAAGAAGAATTATTTGATAAAGGTGACGGTTTTTCACACCTGAAAATAATGTTTTTCTTCCAGCCTATCTTGATCAACAGCCAGCAGCAACACATTGCAGATATAATCTCAAGACCTTGTGGCATGTACTTGTCACTACATGCATAACTTACTATGGACAGAGGATCACGGAGATTTTGAACATAATTTCCCACACGACAGGAGATTAAATAGACCACACTGGAAGAAGGCAAGAAGAAGCTAGGTCTCTGGAGTACCAAAAAGTAAACTTCAGCCAGTTCTGGAAGCAGATAAACAGCAGGAAATATACTTTCAGATGGGCTACTTTCTCAATAGTTCTTGCTTGCAGTAGCTCTAGGGAAAGTATGAGTTACTGGGTAAAAATGTGATAGAAAAGGGGCCAGCCTTGGGAAAATTTGCAATGGAAGAAAATCAGTGTCTCCTCATTTACATGTTTCTTTCTCCTCTTCCTTTGTAATGCTACCTTTCTTGGGGTATTCCTTCCCCCAGAATACCCTGCCTGTCACCCCACGAGAACCTGCTCTTGAGACTGCATTTCTAATACCTATAATGAGATGTTAGGTAAATGCCTTCTCTCTCAGTATGTGTAGATATATATTAAGTTTTCTCTCTATGCTGTGTTTTCTCATGCAGGAATATCAGACATTAATGAACCAATAGAGAAGATACTGGGGTGCAGAAGAGCTTTCCCAGTGTCCTGGGAGCCATTCTACACAGCATCCTGCAGCATGACTTTGGATCTGCTGTGCTTAGTTCCTTTACTTGTGAAAATAGAGTAACAGTAGCACCTACCTCACAGGATTGTTCTGAAGATTAGAGGGGTTCTTTCATGGAAAGCTCTAGAGCAGTGCTTGATACATGGTAAGTGCTCAAAATGTGTTTATTATTATTATCATTATCAATATTTGATGTAAAAGCCTTTCTGAAAGAAATCACACAAGAATATGATCAGTTAAAAAATATGAATGAATGAAAGTATGTTTGACGCTGTCACAACACAGAGTCGCATAATGGTTAAGAACATAGGCTTTGGAAGTCAACCATCTGTGCTCAAAGCCTTGTGTCACCACACGGCCACTGTGGGACACTGGGCCTCAGATTTATAACCTGAAAAATGGGGAACAATGTCTGTCATATGAAGTTGCTGTAAAGATCAAACCAGCTGAGAAATGTGAAATACTGAACAGTGCCTGACACAAAATAAACATCAAATTAATGGTAGCAGGAAGAAAAGAGTGCTTTTCAGCCAAAATTTTACCTTCAGAAATTGGTTAAGAAGAAATGAGTGCTTGGGAATCTTACTGTCAGAGCTAGGGAACACAAATAACCCCAAGATATGACCCAAATGAGAAATTAGACACCAGAGTCAGCAGGTCTCAGGACTCGAGAACATGTCATAGGTCTGGGGGCCAAGTGACTTCCCAATACCCCAGTCCTGAATTAGGCAGATGTGCCCTTGGCTGAGCTGGACTGAGGCCTCCTCCAAAGGGAAAAATAAATGTGCATCCTGACAAGAGCTGACTCTGAAAGAGAGAGAAACCCACAGAGGCTGAGTTTCACCAGCACAACTACTTCCAAGCACATTCCTCAGGTAAGTCATTTCTCTTCCAAGGGGAGGACGGAATGAGCTTATGGTGAGAGGCTGAAAGCTTTTTCCTTTATTTTCCCCTCATGGGGGAGGAGTGGAAGTGCTATCCTCTCTGTGGGAACCTGCAGACTATGGAAGTTTCCCCCAACACTTGGCATTGACTGATTTATCTGCATGTTTCTATATCCACATCTTCTATATGACGAATCTAAGTGGGAATAGCCTCCAAAGTAATCTGATAGACACATTATAAGTATAAATATGGTTTATTCTCCTTGGGGTAGTTTGTCCTCAAGATGATCACCATCAATTTCTCCCCTCCTTCTATACACACTTTTCCTCCATCTGGAGGTGGAGTCTGTTTCTTCATCCTGTTGAATCTGTGCTAGCCTGTGACTGCTGTGACTAGTAGAATACAGCAGACTGATGCTGCCTGGACTCCAGGGCTGGATCACAGGTGTCTTACAGCTTCTGCCTGGCTCTTGTGGAATGCTTGCTCTAGGAGGTATCAACCCCCTTGTAAAAATCAAACTGTCTTGAAACCTCCATGCTGTGAGAAAACCCAAGCTAGCCATGTGGAGAGAGAGAGAGATGCCCAGCCAGCATCCAGCTGCTCCAGCCATTTCAACTGGGGCATCAGCCAAGAGAATAAAGAATCCACTTTAGATTTCCAACTCAGTCAGTTCAGATAACTCCAGCCTCAGCTGAAAACTCACAAGAAATTCCAAGTTAAAACCACACATCTGAGCCCAGTCAACCCAAAGAACCATGAGAGAGAACAATAATTAATCATTATTTCAGTGACTAAATTATGGAGTTTAATTATGTGCAAAAGATAACCAAACACTCCCTTTATTGACTTTACCAAATTCTTCAGTAAGCCTGCTCCTTCTTGTGGTTGTCTTTTAAAACTAAGTCAAATGGTGCTTGAACAACTAAGACTAATTTTTATTCAGAGGACTTTAACATTCAAGATAGATGATGCTTGGCATTTGTTTTGGTGTTATCTGAACAAAACAGAAAAACTCTCCTTCTGCGATCCTCACTAAGGCTTGTTCTTTAATCCTCAATTAAAATGCTTTATAAAGACAAATGAAATTGGGTTCCTTCTAGCAGGATAAATGTCACATCTCTAACGTAAATAATAGATTGGACAACAGAGAGAATGAATATTTACCATGAAACTAATTTCCTATCATTTGATGCCAGTTAAGATTGTAATTGCTTCCTCAGTATCACCAGATCATTCACAGTTTCAGGAAGTACGAGTATATTTGGTTACATTTATTTAACTTGTGTAAACTCTTCTGTGATCTGTTATTTCCAGAGAAAAATGGAACTTGAAACCAGGAACACTTCTGAACTAATTTTCTGTAATGGTAGACCTTAAAATCAGATAAATTAGTTAAGCCAGTAATGCAAATGAATCCATGCTCATAACTCTGATGTTCAAAGAAATTTAAAAAGACAACCAAAGATATATTCAGGTAGTCATTAATCAGTCCTCCTTGCTTATAGTTCACTTACAGATTTGATGGAATATTTTTGTGAAATGCATTCTTTGAATGTAAGTTAGGGCACCAACAGATCAAAATGCCCATGACTGGGACATAATGTAGATACTGATTTATATAGAGGAGGACAGTCACATGTTTGTCTGCCAGGAACATTTTTCTGAAGGCTAAAGATATTTTGTTTGCAAGACTGTGCTTATTTTTCTGGCCCAGGAAACCAGGATATATGAGACTTACAATCTTTCAACTCCCTGGCACTCAGGGTTAGCCTCTTTATTTCTCTGAGCTTCTCTTGGGGCCAAAAAAAAAAAAAGGATGTGTGGAATTTCGGAATTAGGCACATGAACTAATTCATGTAAAAGTGACCTGCTTGATCTCTGACTTTTATAGCAAATGATATATACATAAGAACACATGAAGAGGGGAACTCTCTAATTCCCCAAAGCCCAGGCCACTCTGTTGAGCACTTTGAGCACCACTGGAGGTAGCTTATGTTAACTCTTACAGACACCAAGTAAATTGCTATATTGGTATAGCTTCTACCCAAGAGAATCTTGCTAGGATCTGATCTGTGTTCAGGGCTAGTGCTGGTGTTTCTGTCCCAGAGGCATTTCTTCTGTTTTAACCAAACTATTTCACCTGCTAATCCTAATATTCCAGATCATCTCATCCCACTCTCCAAGCAAACATGGAGAGCAGAGCAGTCCCATCTCAGTTATGGCAGCAGATGAAGCAACTCAGGCAAGTAAATGACATCCTTCCCATCTTGGGCCTTATAACCAGGAAGTGCGTAGTGTTTTTTGCCATCTACTCTGGGCATGTTGTTGAGTCTTGGGATAAAAGGTACTGAGCGTAGACGCAGCAAGTAAAATATTGGGCTTTGGTGAAGGCCCACGAGTCATTGTCATTGGTTCTGAAGCATGAAACTTGGTTGGTTTTCCCAGCCCTGAAATACTTGGAACTCCTTTTGGACCCCTCCTACGAATTCAGAACCACATAAAGGAAATGGTAGTGGTAGGAGAGAAGGAAGGATGCAGATGGAGGAGGAACTATAGACAGGGCTGTCGAAGCGGTAGTCTCTGAGAAATTGTTCTCCAAGGATACAGAAAGAAAGGCTTTTATTTGGACCTGTCTTTACATGATTGCTTTTACCAAAAGTAGAAGTCAGTCGTAGACTGAGAGAATTGGATTCACATTTTTAAAATCTGTGTTGCAAGCAATTCTAAAGTCAACACATGATAATATGAACACACAAGTCCTTTCAGGAAAGCAAACATGACGTAGTCAGGTAGATATGATATCAGTGATAGAGGCACCCCAATGTGATCATAGCTTTCTTTGTTTTTATTCTCCACATTGATGGGAAATTTGTGATTTTTCGTCCAGTAACAAAATCAATAGAACTGTGACTTATATTTCACAATTTAAATTGATGACTTTATACACTTTAAAAGTTCAATAATATTTTCTACCATTATATGTTTTTTCTTTTTTTGGGAAATTTCAAGGGGACATACCCCAACCGTTCCCCAGTGCTTTGTGAATATTGTCATCTCTAATGATGTTTCTCCAATTTCCTGGAGGAGCTGTGATAACATCTAGGCTTTACCTTACATTGACTTTGAACAAATGGAACTCAAAAGGCTAAATAAAGTATAGATTAGTCAGAAATCTGAAATACTGGAAAGGGTTGTGGCAGGTAATTTAAATGAAAATTACTTTGATTGTCACTAAAAGTAACAATTGAGTGTCAAGATGACATGCACAGTACAATAAGACCCTGGCAGTTGTGGATTTAACATTCATCATTTTAAATGTTCTTAAATGACCCTAAAAGTCCATAACACGGAGTAATTTATAGTTTTGATGAGGCACAAATCTCAATTGCCTGAACTGGGAGGCAGGCATGAGTCATTTAACTGGATACCATGACTTTAATTCTCTACTTGTTTCCTTGTAGGAGTTTTGTGGATTTGGGAGTTTACAAAGTTCTCAGAGATTTCTTTGCAAACATTTGTATAATTAATATAGTGTTAGAAACACTTAAAAATGGTGGTAAAGGGGTAAGGGGTACAAATACATAGAAATATTTGAAGAATTATAACCAGCATAGAACACTGACATGTTGAGAAAGCTCAATGAATACTTATTTGTGTTGATTTATTATTAAATGGAATAATGTATGTTAAGCATCTAACACAATGTCTGACACATGGTGGGGTGTTCTTTAAGTCTGAACTTCCTTTTCTTTGCTTCATGTTTACTGTTGAAACATTTATGTGGTAGCTTCCACTTACAGATAAATTTTTTTTAATTAGATAAAGGAAGAAAATACCAGAGACTATCACTGTTTGTTGTTGTTGTTGTTGTTGTTGTTGTTTTTAATTTTCCAGGATTTCAGCAATGTTTAGTGCAAAATCTGCTGAGGATGAGGAGTCTCTGTTGTAAAGCCCACACTTGATTTAGCAGTCTATATTTATGTATAGCGACAGAGGCATTGATTATACATTCTCTTAATCTGCAGCATCACAGTGTGACAGGATTAGGAATCTGGTCCCATATGCAGATGTTAGGGTGTGTGGCAAAATTGAGACACTTCAATAAATTTGCTTTTGAAGATTAGAAATGGGTGCTTGATACACCCATTTGGCTTTTCTCGGTGTCTGAACACAGAATCTCAGTAATCCTTCTGATGGCAATCTCATTAATGTGTCTTTCAGATCACATTACATTTACACACATATCATGTCTGCTTAAAAATCAGATAAGCCTAGGTTTCATTAACATAGTCTTTTTTAAATGAGTGAATATTTCAGTAAATGACAGTGAAATAACTTTTCTCAAAGATTTGGTAATTTACATATTTTGCAGATATTCAAATGAAAACTGGTCCAAAATACAGCTATTATTGCTCTAAAACTCAGGAAGCTGAGTGTTTTTTGATGCATCCCTGTAATAGATTTTCATAATGAGAGGATCCTAAGATTTTGTCTTTGTGTTTGGATATTTTTGGGGGGAGGGAGTGTTGTTAATAACATCTTCCCCCCAACATGGGTTTCTAAAGTACTGTGGTTTCACAGGAGTGACAAACAATAGAAATCAGCCAAGTGTTTGGTCATCAAAATATGAATATGGTAATTCATACCAACCGCTACTGTCTCTTCACTCAAAATAATGAGAAATCAGTTATACATTTGCATGAAAATTGAAATTTAGGGTGGCATTATAGTTGTAATCTGCTCTTCTATCCCCTCCCCATTTAACTGCCTTAGGTTTGCAAACTGCTTCAGCAACCGTCAGCCAAGAAATGTGCATGTCATCTGCAAATCACAGATCACAGATCTTGACTTGAGTGATTGTAGAGGGAGAAGTGCTGAAGGGTTCATAGTGGCCAGAACAAGACTTAAAAGTAATGCGAAATAGGGAGCAAAGAGGGCTGCAATTGCCTTGGAGCCTAAAATAGACTGAGCTTCAATGCCATCGAAAAAATCACCAGCTTCTCCATCATTTCTTTAAAGGTCAAAATTTTTGTAGGTGCACTGGGAGAGCAGCAGATTGCAGATGCGTTTAACAGCAGGGTATTTTCCGCTGCCATGACCAGTTAAGGAAGATTTTCAAAAACACACTTGCTGGTAAACAGTTTGGCCCTACTCTGGGTCATCTGCCTTCTATGGTCTCCTTGCTGCCTGGATTCTTACCTGGGTAGAGTCCCAAACCTCACATCAGTCAAAGTTAGGCTTTCAGCACAGTCTATTATGGTTTTTAGAGAGGTAACTCAATGGCTTTCAGGGAGGTTTTATGGTGTGGGGCTGCTTCTTCCCAAATGCATGAAGCACACGCATGAGGCCTACAGGCCCAGAGCATGAACTCACACCATTTCTTCTTCATGCTGCTGGTCAACCGGTGGGCACCTTGGCCAGATGCACATTGTCAAGTACCTAATGCAAGCCAGCTATGCTCAGTAACTCCCTCTGTGGAACTGCCCAATGGAACTGGAGGGGATCAGCTATTTGGTCGCCTCTCAGGGAGGTTACCCAATGGTCTACCATGTTATACTCACCTGTTAGGTGTTATAAAACAAGTAAGCCATTTGGAAAACCCATCCTGAACCCATGGTCAGAGTCAGACTGAGGATGGAAAATCTTCCAAATCTGCCCACATTTTTCACACCAGTCTGCGAGGGCACACACCAAAAATGATAAGGATCCAGAGCTCTTTCAAGCTCTTCCAGATCTCACAGGTTCCCACAGACAGCAGATTTCCAGGTGTGAACAGAGGAAGACAAGACCCCAGTGTAGCTAAATTCTTCTTTTTTCTACTACAACCTCCACCTCCTGGGTTCAAGTGATTCTCCTGCCTTAGCCTCCTGAGTAGCTGGAATTACAGGTGCCCACCGCCACACCGGGCTGATTTTTGTATTTTTAGTAGAGATGTGGCATGAGCCACCACGCCTGGCCTGTAACTAAATTCTTAATGTTTTTCCTCTGAGCCACAAACATGCTGGAAACCACCTGTTCCACAAATTTTCTCTGTCCCAAATACCTTGGATTCAAATGAAAGCTCAGCACCAGTTAGAAATTACACCTTATCTAACATTCCCTCCTACAGCAACCAGTAAGTAACACACTGGCACAGGTGGATGAGGGCAGCCACAAGTGGGCCCCGGGGAAGAACGCATGTGCTAGCAGCTTACTGTTCAAAATTGTCTTAAAGATACTGTTCATAGTATTAATGGAGCCATGCATTCACATTTGGATGGCAAAGTATTTAGCATGGCTTGTTCTGGGCATGGGGCTTCCTGAGGATGGCTCACATTTTCCAAAAGGACATTTTAAGGCTGGAGATCCTGACCATCTTTCCCCTTGAAAGGGACACAGGATGTTCTCCTTCCAATGCTTCTCAGCACCTACTTTTCCATTTGGCGAAGAAATGACAGGCATTAACATTAACTTTTTGTATTCAATCCTTCATGGTTATCGCAAGCAGAAGAGAGTGGTAACTGAGACAGGGACACGGTTGTATAAACTTAAGTTACTTTAGCTATCTGTGCCTCAGTCCCTCACCTAAAATAAAAGAATAACAGCATGAATCCATAGGGTTGTTGTGAAGATTACACAAGTTAATATATAAAAAATGCTTAGAATAGTGCCTGGTACATAGTAAGTACTTAGACACAAGTTTAGTTTAAAAGATTGCTGCTGCTACTGCTGTTGTTATATCTTTGCAGCACCTTATCCACCAACTTTCACTGTATGGAGGCAAGGGAGAGCAAAGCAGGAAAGACTGGTGAAAAAGTGAGATGAGGGAGCAGGCTATCACAGTCTCGGCAGATCCACAGAGTCCATGGGGTTTCATTCATTTGCAGATGTTCTTTGTGTCTTCCGCTCTAGTTTTTATCTTTTCAACTCCTGTAGCTCACTTTCTGTCTTCATGTACATCTAGGTCTTTCATAGGGACAAAATAAGACACTTTCAAGAGTTTTCAGAAGTCAGTGCAGACATAAGAATGAGTAAAGCCAGGACACCCGTGTAAGAACCAATGTGGGTACTGGAAATGTGGGTTCCGGAAGGGAAGGTGGCAATATAGTGCTTAGAGTCCCAGTATTTATCCGTATACCACAGTAATTCTTGTGAATGAGAACACAACAAAGGAAAGGGAGGAATTTCATTTGGAATCATTAATCCACTCATGCCACTTTCTTAGCCCTTAATCATTAAGGGATCCAAGCAAAGAAGCTTTCATCCAGCCTAGGAGATGCGGAGCAGTATGCTGCTTATGCCGGCACTGCCTCTGCCTGCTGCTTTAAAAATGCCCAGAGCCCAAACCTGGGAGGAAAGCAAGTGGTAGTTTATGCTAAAATGCTAAAACCATTTGAAAGCAAATGCATATAATAGAAAGAATTTAAGCAGCTGGTGGATGTCATTACATTCATTTCTCAAGGAGGCCTGTCTTCTGGTGACACCAATCAAAGAACTAGGTCATCTCTCAACAGTAATTTTCTTGGAGGCCATGAAATTCTTGCATTGATTTCATCTCCCTTTGGCTGAACATGCACTGAGAACAGCCAAGCTGGCGAGGGCTCAGGCAGCCCATGGGGCTGTCATCAACTCCATCTGAAGAGTTTATATCCTTAATGGGATCAGAGGTCTTATCGGCGATTCTTCGTAAGTGCAACAGAGAAACGATCTTTCTTTCACCACTGATTCCACACCTGACAATTCTCCTATTTATCAGTTAACAATTATTGTCTGAGAGCAAGTCAATTACAAGAGAAATTTATGAAGTCCTTAGCAACTAAGAAGAAACTTGATGGAATCTTATCTATTCTGTTCAGAAAATGAAATGTGAACTGTCTGAAGACAGTACTAACATCACATATATTAGCACCACATCATAATACATATCATTAGGACATTATTTCTTGTACTTCTCTATATATCAAACAAGTTATAACTATATCCAGGGGCAATTAGAAGCTATGGTTGCTGTAAAAGGGGGGCATTAGTCCTGTCCTCCTTCTTTGTGAACCCTTCCCAGCACCCTAGGAAGAGTTGCACTCTCTACAAATTCATGTCATGACTCAGGATTTATAGTGGTGTCATTTATCTGTTTACTCTTTGCTAACAGTAATGGAGCCTTCTTTGAGAAAAGGAGCCACATTTTATTCAACCTACTCCCCCCGGTGTCTAGCACAAGCATGGCACATAGAAGGGGCTTGAGGACATTGTTCTGATGTGTTAGAATAGTGCCTGGCACATAGTAAGCCTCTAATGTTTCTCTTCAGCCTGTAGACATCACTATCGTTAAAGAAAAAATTGTCCAGTGACGCTTGTTAAACAACAGTAAGGCAGAATTTAATTCAAGGGGGGGATTCATGATAAATAGAGGGACCACTGCATTAGGGTCTTGCATGGAGAGATTGAGCTCAACTCCAACTCCCTCAAGGACAAGTGGGGATTTATAGCCAAGGAGAAGGTTGAGGGTCAGCGAATGTAAAATACCAAGAAGAAACATTGGGGGTAGGTGGGACTCCTGCTAGACCAACTCAATGGAATTCTTGCTGAAGGTGGGCCAACATGATAAGATGTGGAGAGGGGTCAGAAACCAACAGTGGGAAAGTTAGTCAGTTCACTAAACTGACTTACTAGGAATCTTGCTCACATTAAATTCTACAAGGACAGAGGGAAGCCCAAGTCCAGGCCTAGTCAAACAGAGGTCTCAGAGGAGCCTGATTAAAGTTAGTTCAAGAAGAGTCTTTGTCAGCATTTTGAAGAGCTTGCCCTCTCATTCTCTAAAGCTCTGGCTAACAAATATTCATGAAATTCCTACTCAACATTCTAGACACCAGGGTCCATTTTGTACCCTGAATTCAGAGAATCCAAGGACAGCTTCAGAAGGAGACCTTTCTGCAAAGAAAGTATGTATATCTAGTTTCATTGTATTGTGTTGTAGATGCTCTGACCTCCACCTTTCAGCCATGGAAAGGAAGGAAGTATTTTGAATAGTTCTTTTTGAGGAATATCTGCGGTCCCATCTCCCCGCCTTGTTCTGACCATTGTGGCAACCACCAACTGGAACCTGACAGCAGCTTGCTGCAGTTGCTACATATAATCAGGCTTTCTGTCCTGGACTTTTCTTCTGCCACCAGAGACACCCACTCAGCCATCCCTGGGCATGCTGGAGAGGTTCATACTCCCTGAAGGCCACTCTTTTCCAATGGCATGTGAAAGCCAATAGATGGTTATGGCTGTCTGGCAGTTCTAAGGCATATTTACAAGGCTTTCAAGGCTTTCCCCAAGAGGAAGGAGTCCCAGTTTCCCACAGTGGTAATCAGTGCAATAACACACCCCAGGACTGGTCTTTTCTTCAACCTTTCAGTCTTCTCAATTGTCTCACTTTTGTCTCCTGAACTACTTCCCAAAAGAAACCACCTGCTTGCAAGACCTTGTCACAGGCTTCACTCTTCGGGAAAAAGAAGGCAAAGTCCAAGCCATGGTGTGACTAAACCATCCAAATAGCCTATTTAAGTGAGTATTTTGACTACGTTCAGATTTGATCATGATGACAAATAAAATGAAGGAGGGTAATGCCTTAGTCTACATTCTCATAAAATGCGAAGTGTGTATAAAGAATTCTATAATTAAGTATATATAATTAATTTTAACTATTCTTTAATAATTTCTATTCTTCTTTTGGATTTATGTAAGAAATCAAGCCAATAACACATTTTCCTACGCACCTATCTATAGAAGTCAATGAATAGCTACTTCCCAAGAAGCAATGAACTTAAATGTTACTGTATCTCTCAAGACAGAAATAGATTTGTCCAGACCAAAGTAAAATTGACATTGACTTTCCCAGGGTTTTTCTCCATATCTAGTTCCCTTTTAATGATGTTCATCATGTTTGAGATCATTTGCTTACTGTTTGTTGTTCCACTAGGCTGAAGCGCCGAGATGTTGAGTCTGTGTTTGCTTCCTTTCAAAGTATATCCTTAGCACTTGGTTCTGCATCTGGCACACAGTGGGTCGTCAATGAAGTTTATTGAATTTAATGGAGTAAAATCAAATTTAACTGTAGAAGATATAAAATGCCTGACAAAATCTGAACCACTTGTGTGATTACTTAAAGACCATCCCACACAGAATCAGTCACCTGTGTTCATGTTAGTTAAGGAAATCTCTGGCTTGACTGAGCCACAAGCCCCTTAGAGAGTAGAAACACAGCAAAGGTACACGCTCATCAGGAGAGAACCCGGGATAAAGAAGTCTAATTTTCCTTACATTTGAATAGGAACTCTAATATTAACTCTTTCTTTCTAGCAAAGTCACTCCATTTCTCTGAGTTATCTTTGCCATTAGTAAAATGAGAATAATATTAAATCTTGAATTCCTCGAGTTGAAAAGCAAAGTCAGTCGAGTAGCCGATGAACCTACCTAGAATACATAGCTGAGGACTGGTTGTCACTTTAATTTAAAAAAGTATATGACCAAGATAACTGTCCATAATCTTTTACAGTATTAAAAATACTATTCAAAATTTTTTCTTTATGTTCCAATAAAATCTTTCCTGTTAAATTTTATCTTTGATGGAAAAGGAGAACAAATGGAGCCTTCCCATAAAAACTCTTCTTTTTCTCCTCTTTTCTTCCCCACACAAAGTAACTCCCTTAGGGTTTTTGTTGTTGTTGTTGTTGTTGTTGTTTTTGTTGCTGCTGTTGTTGTTTGAGAAGGAGTTTTGCTCTTGTTGCCCAGACTGGAGTGCAATGGTGTGATCTCGGCTCACTGCAACCTCTGCCTCCTGTGTTCAAGCGATTCTCCTGCCTCAGCCTCCCAAGTAGCCAGGATTACAGGTGCCCACCACCACACCTGGCTGATTTTTTTTTTTTTGTATTTTTAGTAGAGATGGGATTTCACCATGTTGGCCAGGCTGGTCTCAAACTCCTGACCTCAGGTGATCCACCCACCTCGGCCTCCCAAAGTGCTGGGATTACAGGCATGAGCCACCACACCATGCCCAGCCCCCTTAGTCTTAAAAACACAAATATTTCAGTCATTTAACTATATTGAACTCTTTTAATTCTTTGCATGTTCATTTGTATCTTTTTTTCTTTCTCATATTGTGAGAACCACTTCTAGAGTCATCACTCTAATAATACCACTCATAAAACTTCATTATTAGTATTAGATTAAACATGGTAGAGGAAATAACACTGACTTACTTGTCCAAAGACCCAGGTTTAATCTTAGCTGTCCCATTAACTAGCCTCATGACCTTGAGACGTTAGGACAACTTCTCCAGACTTCTCTTTCCTCTGTTGTAAACCAGGAAGTAAAAAGATTGATCTCTAGCATAACTCTTAGCTTTAACAAATCTGTGAATATTTTCAGAGAGAAGTCTTGGTAAATCATTTGTTTTGTTTTTATAAATTGTACTATATCTGCCAAGTATTAATAAATTCATAAGCTTAGTTTGTCTAGTAATGCTACTGACTGCCTTCATCATAAATGACCAGCATTTTGGAAGTCAGAATACTCTGAGCATGTTGATGGCTTTACTCCTTCCATATCAAGTAGGAGGTGTTCTGAATTGGTGCTCGTCTGTCCAAAGAGGAAATCTGGATGAAGTTTGAAGCCTAGTCCAGACCTAGAGAGAGCTTGCACAAGGTTCAGTTTGTAGCTTGTGTATATCTTCCTTCAGCCCTTTCCCCTGACTGTCAAATTGGGAAAGCAATAAGAACAAAATCTTGTCTTTGTCTCTATACAAGAACCAAATCATGTCCAATTAATAACAGCTTGTATCATTTACAAGCTCAAGGTAAGGAGACACTGATGTCATTGTCTTCGGGTCATGGAATGCATTTTGAAATTTCATGGGGGAGGTAAAAGTTAGAATATAGGGGACAAAATATATTCTGCAAATAGTGATCACCAAACCCAATACATATCTTGGAAATGGTCACAATGTCAAGGCCTGTAATTTAAAATGATAATATGTCAGATTATAAGTGGACTCCACCTTAGTCACGTAACCAACTCAATCTTTCCTTAAAGAATGACCAAGACATGGGAAGAATCTATATTGTGATTCCCCAAATTGTCCTGAAGATAGATACACTGAGGACACAAAGCTTCAGTCACAGAAATTTAGAAAGACCTTAATTAGGTATTTGAGGGTACTTCTTCTCATGGGAAAAACCATGATTTGCTTTTCATTTAAAGATCTATTTTAAAGAAATCCAAGCTGTTCATCAGAAACCAGAAATTTTTAAACTTTCACTCAATAGTTATAAAAGAATAATAATTTGAATAATCTTTACTTCTCAAGTTTATCATTGAGCATAGGTGTGTAGATCTATTTGGTGCCAAGTTAAGCTCCAAGACATTACTTCCTGATCTAGGTGCCATTAATAATGTATTGTCTAATAAGCGAAGAACTTCACAAATGACTCAAAAAACAAACAGATAAATGAGAAGTGGGAATTTTCTGGAACAACATCTTGCATTCTAGAAATGATTGATTGTTTCAGAAATGTATTCTCGAACTGACAAGTGATCAAATTAATTCATTTTTACAACAATTTAGAAATAGAATTTAGAATTACAACAATTCTAAATCTTCTGAGGTTGAAATCACTGCCATTAATAAAGTTATTCTGATATGTTTTCCCAAGCCTTATCTGTTCTTTTTCCATATAAATGATAAATACTCTTCAAAGGTTATTTTTATGAAATATTTTAGACACAAAAAATATAGAGGAAAATACAACAAATATTTCAGTCCTTGCCACCAGGCGTAAGAAATAAAACATCATAACTACAATTGAAGAACTTCTGTGTACCTTTTCTTATTCCACTCCCTTCTTTCTTCCTACCAGCAAACACTCCTCTGTGCATGTTTTTACATCCTACACTTGAATGAATCCCTAAAACAGACACTACTCTTTTATGTACACCAAAACTTTATGCAAATGGCATCAGAATCTATGTATCAACAACTTGCTTCTACTAATTTAATATTGTATGTAAAATGTGTCCACATTGACATATGTAGTTTTGTTTATTTATTTAACTGCTAGATAGTATGAATTTACCTCAATTTTTTATCCATTCTATTCCTGATTAACATTTAAGTTTTTTTTCTAATTTTCACTTTTACAATGTCACAATCAATATTCTTATATATACAACTTGTGCAAGACTTTCCCTATGGTAGAATTTCTAGAACATTTAGTTGATTAGTATTATCAAATTGTTCTCTAAAGTATAAATTGCCCCAATTTACACTCCCACTAGCAAGACATAATCCCCACTGACCCACTTTCTTGCATCACTTGGTATGTTCAACACTTTCATATTTGCCATTCTAATAAATGTGAAGTGATATTTTACTAGATTTTAATTTGCATTTCTCCAACTCTTATCTTTGTGAGAATACAGGCCCAAGCATAACATAGTCGGAAAATGTTGTCTCCACTATCTCACTCCTCACCCCTCATTCTGCTGGGAAACTCAGAGAACTTGCATATCAGAGGACCCTTTTGTTGTTTCCCTCCATGTGGAGGTGTGACAATCATGACCTCCTCCTCCCAGTGTTAAGTCAGAAACTGTGAAAGGTCTGAGATTTTACCTACTTGGAAGCTAACAAGTTAGCCTGCCATAGTTTTATATACGTATACTGACAGAAGACACAAGACTCCTGGGTTAGAGAAGCAGACCATTTATTACTCACAGCATGACTCCTGTCTCACAGAATTATTTGGTAAGTCATATACACAAGACTAAACTAAGCTACCCACCATCACCTCTTGTTCTTTCATACTTCATACTTCATACTTAGGATAAATGACCAGTATTGCAATCCTCATTTGCCTTCTGAGGCAACAGAGGAAATCCATTATCCTGAAACCCTTTTTACTTCTACAGTAGCCATGCATATCAACAGAGAAAATTTTTGATATCCTATTTTTAGTCCTTTGTTTTTAGTTTAACCAATTACAAGCTTGGCACTGTGGCATGGTAGACTCTAGTAAGACACAATTTTACCTATTTTTGAATGCCAGTTTTGCCATTTAATAGCTAAGTGACCTTGAGCAAGTTTCTTAATTTCTCTGAGATTTTATGTCCCCATCTGTAAAATGATAATAATAGTGCTTGTGTCAAAGGGTTGACAGATTTGGATGAGCTAATACAGGTAAAGTACATGATACATAATAAAGACCTTGGTGTTAACAGCTATTTTTACTTCAAAAGGCAACCTCCCCTTTTGTGGAAGAATGTTAATTCTCTGAATTTAGCAACGACTACTGGCCTGATGCTATTCCAATTATTGCTTTCAGGGATGTTTCAGAGTTGGCAGATAATAACAACTGCCAGTTACTGAGTACCTACACACTACGTGTTTTCTTCTAGGTAGAAATTTTGCAGGTGAGGATATAGGACAAAAGAGATTAAGAAACTTTCCTACAGTCATACAGCCAGTAAATAACAGAGTTAGGATTTGGATTCTCAACTCTTTACCTCTGAATGCTGAGCTTTTGATTATTCTTTTCTATCAACACAAAGAAGGATGTATACATTTAAATAAAGAAGCCAGATACGAGAGTATCACCCTCATTTTACTCATCCGTGAATGTGAATATGATGATAAACATGTATCACAGGGTTTGGGATAGAAAACATGCCAAATTATCTTGTGATCTTCATTATCAGGGAAGCCTGTCTCTACCAAGCGTGCATGTGCGTGCACACACACACACACACACACACACACAGTGTTTAAGTGTCTTCTTTTTGCTTCTCTTTTCTTTCTTTTTGTTTTTTTTTTTTTTTTTTTGAAATGGAGTCTCGCTCTGTTGCCCAGGCTGGAGTGCAATGGCACAATCTTGGCTCACTGCAACCTCCGCCTCCATGGTTCAAGCAATTCTCCTGCCTCAGCCTCCTGAGTAGCTGGGATTACAGGCATGCGCCGCCATGCCCGGCTAATTTTTGTGTTTTTAGTAGAGATGGGATTTCACCATGTTGGCCAGGCTGGCCTGGAACTCCTGACCTCAAGTGATCCACCCTCCTTGGCCTCCCAAAGTGATAGGATTACAGGCATGAGCCACTGCACCCAGCCCCTCAACCTTCTTCTTTATTTTAACTTTCATATTAGGTTCAGGGTATGTGTGCAGGTTTGCTATATAGATAAATTGCGTGTCACAGGGGTTTGGTGTACAGATTATTTTGTCATCCAGGTAATAAGCACAGTACCCAATAAGTAGTCTTTCCATCTTCATCCTCTTCCCACACTCCACCCTCAAATAGAACCTGGTGTCTGTTGTTCCCTTCTTTGTGTCCATGTGTACTCAATGTATAGTTCCTACTTATAAGTGAAAACACGCAGTATTTGGTTTTCTGTTCCTGCATTAGTTTGCTTAGGATAATGGCCTCCAGCTCCATCCATATTGCAGCAAAGGATGTGATTTCACTCATTTTTTTTTTCTTTGAGATGGAGTCTCGCTCTATCACCAGGCTGGAGTGCAATGGCACAATCTCGGCTCACTGCAACTTTTGCCTCCCAGGTTCAAGCGATGCTCCTGCCTCAGCCTCCTGAGTAGCTGGGACTACAGTGCACACCACCACACCCAGCTAATTTTCTGTATTTTAGTAGAGACGGGGTTTCGCCATGTTGGCCAGGATGGTCTCAATCTCTTGACCTCATGATCCACCCACCTCGGCCTCCCAAAGTGCTGGGATTACAGGCATGAGCCATTGTGCTCAGCCAGTCTCATTCTTTTTTATGACTATGTAGTATTCCATAGTGTATGTGTACCACATTTTCTTTATCTAGTCTACTGTTGATGGGCATTTAGGTTGATTCCATGTCTTTACTATTGTGAATAGTGCTGTGATTAACATACACGTGCATGTGTCTTTATAAGAGAACAATTTGTGTATTGGGGGGTATATACCCAATAACAGGATTGCTGGGTCAAATGGTAGTTCTGTTTTAAGTTCTTTGAGCAATCACCAAACTGCTTTCCACAATGGCTGGACTAATTTGCATTCCCATCAGCAGTGTATAAGCATTCCCTTTTCCTGCAACCACACAGGCATTTGTTATTTTTTAACTTTTTATTAATAAGCCATTCTGACTGGTGTGAGATGGTAGCTCATTGTGGTTTTGATTTGCATTTCTCTAATGATTAGTGATGATGACCATTTTTAATACCATTAAATGTTTAAGCTTCTTAAGTGTTTGATAGTTAGCAGAGCCTCTTGAGAAAATAATATTAAAAAATCAGTAATATTTTAAAGACACTTCCTTTTTTCTGCTTAACTGAGAGTATCTGGAAAACCCAGCAACAATTCTAGGAAGCTTCTCTGACACAGAAAACAATCCCAGGCCAGAGACATTTGAACTTGGGCACTTTACAATCTACTTACTTTTTATTTTTCACTTTTACAATCCTTCTGCTGAGCAGCAAAATGAGTGAGAGCTATAAAGGAATATTAGAATTTTTAGTGTTTTCAGATCCACTCAGAAGGCTTTCTGATCTGAGTAATGCTTTAACTATGTTCACACAGAAATACAGCATCAATGTTAGTAGCTTAGACTTAAAGAACTATGCTTAGTATTGAATGGCATGTTTAACTTCTGCCTTTTTCATAATCTAAAGACTTATCTGAAGTTATACAATAAAAAAGATCAATGTTTAAACTCTAAAAGACTGTTAAGTTCAAAAATCTACCCCCCAAAGTCCTTCATCTTTCATTGGGTCACTATTTTAATATGTGATTAAAGCACAGTAATGCCACAAGTGATGATGTGAGACTTTCTGCAGGATTAGTCCATCCACATTCAGCCTTCTGTCCTTAGCTTCTTGGTTGAGCAGAATTCTACAGTATCAGACATCACTGCCTGCCTGTTCTTCTAATTATTTAAAGTTAATTTCAAAATAAATAATTATGAGAACCTATCTATCTGTGTCATATCCATGCTATACTTTTTCTTCTTTCAAAAATCATCTTCTTCCTTGTTCCTCAGATAGCTCTGCAGAAAACCTCCAATCAAATGCTTAGAAATAGAAGCTCCCTGAACTTCTGTTTGGCATTCTCAGTCCGTAGATACTGGACCACCTATGGATACATTAAGATGCAACTCATTTCCCTGGGTATTTAAGGTATATATGAAGACTAAAATACTTACTCTTTTTTGCTTTAGGAAGATTCTTAGTTTAACTTTTAATTACTTTCTAGGAATGACTGCCTCTACCCAATTCACTTAAGCAGATGTAACTACAACTGCAAAAACACTGCTGACTGATGTCCTCTAGAGACCTGTTCATTACCTGTCATTAAATGTTTTAAAAGTTTGCATAATTGATCCAGCCAATAAGTCATCATTGATTTATGGGGTTCTGTGTTGAAGAGTTGCTCTTTAAAAATTCATCACACCAGTATGTGTCTTTACAATCCATTAGCTGTTTACGTACCCACAGTCTTAGCATTGATTGACCTTGGACTGAGATTCTCATGGACTTCTTTTTTTTGCAAGTCCTCAATATAGAAAAGCAATACTTCAGCCTTATCCCTTGACAGCTATACTTTGATTTTTTCCCCTCCATCAAAATGAAAACTTTACTTGAAATGATGAATAAATAAAGCATATTCCATAAACAGCTCTTCACTATTATTTAAGCTTATGGGCTGCGTTGTGTGAATCTCCTTTCCCCACCATCAGATTCAAGTGTGTAAATGTTCTAAAAGGCTTTGAAAGTTTTATGATTATTTCAGGGGATGGTGGAGTAATAGCTGAAGAGTAAAGCTATTAGTTTTAATATTTATATTGAGTGCTCTGAAACATTAATGTGACAGGATGTAAGATCAGTGCAGTGGGATATATTTACTTCACAACCACTGCCACGTGGCAAAAAGGAAAAAAAGCTCTGTGTGTGTGCATTTATTTTCTAAAATTTTGAGGTCAAGGTTCAAATGCTTGTGGGTTATTTTTTTGTTTTCCTTTTCACAAGATTTAAAGTTTCAACTGACAGATACATTTGCTTTTCTTGAACTTGAGCTACTCTTAGGAGGCAGGAATGTACTGCCATACAAAGCTTGGCACATGGGTTTGTTAGTTTATGAGTCTGCATTCAAATATCCTCTGAGCCTGCCATGGTAAATACTATCCACCAGATAAATAACACTAGGTTATGCCACCTGTGTCTTGAGAAAATTTAAAGAATGATGGTTGTAATCTGGATAGAGAAACCTTCACGGACAGCTCCTCTTACTACATATGGAGAAGTAAGGCAAAACATTTCTGATTCTGGACTCTGACAGCTCTGGGTTTCAGTCTCAGCTCCACCCTGACAGGCTGTGTGAACTCGTGAAAGTTCCTTCACATTTTCAAGTATAGGTTATTGATTTTTTAAATAATTGTACCAACAACATAGTTCTTGTGATGATTAAATGAGATAATCTCTTTAAAGACCTGGCACAAATGGCATAAATATTTCCTATTATTATCATCACCAAAATCAAATGAGCAAATACCTTTGGTGTGCCTGTAGGGTGCAAGGCACTGCATTTGTACCTATAATCAGATTATGGGGTTCTCATTCTCAAGTAATTAATTTACTTATTAATCCTATTGTTTTGTTATTAATTTACTTATTAATCTTATTAATTTACTTATTAATCTTATTACTTTGAATACTTCAGAGATATTGCAGATTTAGTTCCAGATCAACACAATAAAGCAAATCACATGCAAATTTTTTGGTTTTCTGGTACATAAAAAAGTTATGCTTCCACTATACTATATTCTATTAAGTGTATAATAGCATTATGTCTAAAAAAAAGTTTTAGAAATGCTAACAATCGTCTGAGTCATTAGCAAGTTGCAATCTTTTTGCTCATGAATGGTCTTACCTCAATGTTGATGGCTGCTGACTGGCCAGGTGGCAGTTGCTGAAGGTTGGGGTGGCTGCGGCAATTTCTTAAAATAAGACAACAATGAAGTATGATACATTGATTGACTTCCTTTCATGAACAACTCCACAGTAGCATGCAATGTTGTTCGATACCATTTTACCCACAGTAGAACTTCTTTCAAAATTGGAGTCAATCTTCTCAAACTCTGCTGCTTTATCAACTATTTATGTAATATCCAAATCCTTTGCTGTCATTTCAACAATGTTCACTGCATCTTTGCCAAGAATAGACACTATCCCAAGAAACCTCTTCCTTTGCTCATCAATAAGAAGCAGTTTCTCATCTGTTCAATTTTTATCATGAGATCACAGCAATTCAGTCAGATTTTCAGGATCTACTTCTAATTCTGGTTCTTTTGCTATTTTCACCACATTTTCTATTTTCACCACATTTTTGCTATTTTCACCATATTCACCTCCACTGAAGTCTTGACCCCCTCAAAGTCATCCATGAGAATTGGAATCAACTTCTTCTAAGCTTCTGTTAATGTTGATATTTTGACTTCCTCCCATGAATCCTGAATGTTCTTAATGGCATCTAGAATGGTGAATCCTTCCCAGAAGGTTTTCAATTTACTTTGCCCAAATCCATTGATCACTATCTATGGTAGCTATAGCTTCATGAAACATATTTCTTAATAAGACTTGAAAGATGAAATTACTCTTTGATCTTTGTGTTGCAGAAGGATATGAAAACAATATTCATCTCCTTGTACATCTCCATCAGGGTTCTTGGTTAACTAGGTACATTGTCAATGAACAGTAATACTTTGAAAGGAACCTTTTTTTCTGAACAGTAGATCTCAACTCTGGGCTTAGAATATTCAGTAAACCATGCTGTAAACAGGTGTGCTGTCATCCAAAATTTGTTGTTCCATGTATAGAGCACAGGCAGAGTAGATTTAGTATAATTCTTAAGGGCCTTAGGATTTTTAGAATAGTAAATGGCTTCAGCTTTAAGTCACCAGCTGCATTAGCCCCTAACAAGAGAGTCAGCCTGTTCTTTGAAACTTTGAAGCCAGGCATTGACTCCTCTCTGGCTATGAAAGTCTTAGATGCATCTTCTTCCAATAGAAAGCTGGTTTGTCTACATTGAAAATCTGTTGTTTAGTGTAGCCACTTTCATCAATGAGTTTAGCTAGATCTCTGGATAACTTGCTGCACCTGCTACATCAGCACTTGCTGCGCCACTAGGCACTTTTATGTTACAAAGATGGCTTCTTTTCCTTAAACCTCATGAACTAACTTCTGCTAGCTTCAAACTTTCTTTGCAGTTTTCTCACCTCTCTCAGCATTCAGAAAATTGAAGAGAGTTAGGACCTTGCTCTGGATTAGGCTTTGACTTAAGGGAATGCTGTGGTTGGTTTGATTTTCTTTGTTTTATGTTTTTATGTTGTTGTTCTTTTTTTTTTTTTTTTTAGACAGAGTCTAACTCTGTCATCAGGCTGGAGTACAGTGGCGCGATCTCAGCTCACCGCAATCTCCGCCTCCCGGGTTCAAGTGATTCCCCTGCCTCAGCCTCCCGAGTAGCTGGGACTACAGGCGCACACCACCATGCCCAGCTAATTTTTTGTATTTTAGTAGAGATGTGGTTTCACCATGTTGGCCAGGATGATCTCGAACTCCTGACCTCATGATCTGCCCACCTCAGCCTCCCAAGTGCTGAGATTACAGGTGTGAACCACCGCGCCTGGCCAGTTGGTTTGATTTTCCACCCAATCACTAAAACTTTCTTCATATCAACAGTGAGGCTGTTTGGTTTTCTTACCATTCATGTGTTCCCTGGAATAGCACTTTTAATTTCCTTCAAGAACTTTCTTTTTGCATCACAACTTGGCTAACTGTTTGGTGCAAGAGAGCTAGCTTTTGGCCTCTCTCAATTTTCAACATGCCTTCCTCACTGAGCTTAATCGTTGCTAGCTTTTGATTTAAAGTGAGAAACATGTGACTCTTCCTTTCACTGGAACACTTAGAGGCCTTTGTGGATTATTAACTTTATTAACTGGCCTAATTTCAATATTCCTGTGTCTCGGAGAATAGGGAGGCCTGAGGAGAGTGAGAAAGAGAAACAGCTGCTTGGTGGAGCAGTCAGAACATAAACATTTACCAATTAAGTTTGCCATCTTATGTGGTACCCCAAAACAATTACAATAGTAACATAAAAGATCACGGATTACAAATCACTATAACACATATGGTAAGCATCAAAAAGTTTGAAATATTGCAAGAATTACCAAAATGTGACACAGAGACTCAAAGTGAGCACAGGATCTTGGAAAAATGGCACCAATAGATAACAAAGCAGGTTTGCCACAAACCTTCGGTTTGTAAAAAAACACAGTATCTGCAAAGCACAATGAAGTGAAACACAATAAAATGAGGTATGCCTCTGTTGGGAAAACAAAAACATTTTCCCACTTAAATCTCAAAAGTATCTATTTTTTTATTCTGGTATTATTCTGGTGTTATTCTGGTATTAAAGCAGACTCCTAAGACCTGGGTTCAAGTCCCAGCTCTGCCTTTTGCTGCCTGAACAACACCACACTTGTCATATGATCACTCTGGGACTCTTTCGTCATATGTAAAATGAGGATATTAATAGTTACCTCACATAGTTACTGTGAAGATTAAAGAAGATGATGTTAATACTGTTTGTGGTAAAAACTAAGCTGTTAAAAATGTGCTATGTTCAGACAATCTCAGGTTTGAGGAGTTAGGCAAACCCAAGTGGTCACATCAGTTACCAGTTATCTTTAGATGTCAATAACAATGAAAACATTCATTATGAAATAAGTGAGACAAGGAGTAAGTTGTGGTAAGGGTCAGCTAAGGAAGAGCTTGCTTTTATGCTAGTATAATCAGGACAAGGTTGGATTGGAGCTGGACGTTTAATAACAATTTCAACATCAATAAACAGATATGAGTAATTAAGTACAAGTGAATTTGAATTGGGATACCTACTATGAACACAAGTGAAGGGAAGGAGCCTAGGTGTGTGGGATGGTAGAGGTGTGGGGTGGGCATGGCTTGAACACTGAACCCTGGGAGAAGAAGTCAGGCAGGTAAGCTAGGGAAGGAGGGCAACCTTGAGCACAGGCTAAAGAGATGTTATTTGATCCTGTAGTCCAGCTTAAAATATGTTCATAGCTCAAAGCAGCAGTCTAAACTTTGAATGTACATCAGAACCACTTGGGGAGCTTTTACAAATCCATTACTAAGGCTTCACCCCAGGCTGTTTAAAACAGGATTTCTGGAGGAGAGACCCAGATATCAGTATTTTTAAAGCTCCCAGGTGATTCTGGTGCAGCCAGGGTTGAGAACCACTGGTTTGAAATGACTAGAGAGAGAGATTTTGAAGACTGCAATCCAGAGGTATAGATTCAAGTTGGTCTGAATGTATGCTCCTCCCATATTCTAAACTCACAACTTCTATCTTCTGTTTTCCATTATTAGTCTCTCCCTTTTCTTTTGGAATATTTCCTCAGATGTGTGAGATTCTGCATGTGCATGCTCACATTCAAGAACAAGGTACTAAAAAGATTACAGAAAATTTCTTTACATGGATTTTGTATGAATTTGAAATTTTTTCCCCAATTATTGGGCTTTACTGTCAGTGCATAAGTGATGAGCTGTCTTTTTTGTTGAAAGATTCACAAATGTCAATACTTATAGGTCTTTTCTTTGGGATTCTCTGCATTCTGAAATGAGGCCTCCAAACTCCCGCTTGGACACTATATAGGACTGGATACATCTAGTCTGTGAGCAGGGCAGGGAAAGGATGTCAAGATCCCTACCAGTCGATATACCAACTATCACTCAATGCCCCTGTCTTCTGACTCTGCACCTCATCCTTTGCCCTCCCACGTGGCCATATCCCCCACCCCAGAGCCTGCCTGGTTACATTTTTCCAGAGATTAAATCCCTGTCCTCTGCGGTGAATAGAGGGGGTGGAGGGAGGAAAAAGAGGAGGTATTGGGGGTGGGTACAGACCTGGGCTGTATTGGACTGGGCCAGGGGTCTGGGAGTCCAAATGCTCCATGCACTAAGCTTCCACGAATTCTCCTGATTTCTGCTTCATCTCCTGATTTTTTCACCCCATTATGTGACAGCTGGTGTCCAATTCTGATTTTTTTCTAGGGTTTTGTCAGAAAAATTCATTCATGTGTTGTTAATACTATCAGCACTTGTGCTTTAACTTCCTCTGCCCTGCCGAATCATTCACTACCCTCCACCGACTTCCTATCTAGAAATGTCTTAGCCACTTCTTGTCTGCTTGTGCCTCCCTTCCTGCTTCTTTGTCCCTGTGGGTTTATGAAATTTTGTTTTTGTTATTTGCATATTATATGAATAGAGACATTCAAGTGGAAGAGAAGAGAAATACATGTGGTCAATCTGTCATGTTTAAATAGAAGTCCCAAAGGTTTGGGGGCCGGGGTGATTGTTGTTTTTATAAATATTGTGCAGAACTATGAAAAATAGATAGAAGTGGACTCACGAGGAGTGCAGAAGTTAGAGAGCTTCTCCTCAGCTTTCACTTTTTCCTTTAAACCCAGACCAACTCTGAGAACACAAATATAAGAAAGCAGTGGTGGTCTCTAATTGCAGTCTCCACTTCCTGCCTTTCTAGATCTTTCTGCCAAAATGTAGAGAGACCAAAGAGCCATGAAGAAGTTGTCTTGTTTCCTACTTGGATGACATGTTTCTTTTATAAATTCTGTCACTCAGCAAAGTCTCCTTATGTGCCTTCTACCTAAAGATGCTTAATATTGTGTGGGGGATGCAAAGATCAACAAAATAGTGTGTGCTCAAGAAATTTAGAAGCCAGTGGGAAAGCCAGTAGAGGAAAAACTGTTATGTCACATGCCCATGTGCTCTGTCTTACCTTACAAGTCTTGAGAAGTGAGTAACCCTCCTATCATTGCCCAACCTCATCTCTTCAGTATCAAAAAACACTGGTTTCGTCATGGAGGTTCTGCTTTTGAACACTCAAAGAGGGCAAAACTAAATGGTAAACAGGTGAGCATTGCCACTGCAATCTAAACTATTCCAATTCCAACTCCCCCGTGCAACTCCCCAGCCTCAGCAGAGATCTTCAAGAAAGAAAGCTCTTGACCAATGCCAATGCATATTTTCATACTGAATAAGTGTTGCCTAGGCCCAAATTCAAAGCAGGAAATATGTATCAGCAGATGAAAGTCTTGATGGGAGCATTCTAATTTGTATCTTCTCATCTTTTATCTCCTCTCTCTCTTCCCCTACCTCTCCCTTGTCCTTTTTCCATTTAAAAATTTCACTTTGAGCAACACCCCAAATGCTCACATGGAGACAAGTAAACACGCTCTTTGTTTGTCCCTAGCTACGGGTCCTTTAATGTAAAGGTCGCATGGCAAATATTTTCTATCCCAAATGTCAAAACCACCATGGACTTCCCCGAGGGGACTGTTTTTCCAAAACTCCGTGAAATCAGGTTGGCAGGCCAGGACAGACATAATGCTGCAGCTACACGTATCCCTTGAAAAACCACAGGAAATAGTACACTCAGAGTTCTCACATTACCACATTGGAACAGGCCAAGGCGGGGCTCCTGGGGTGCTCACCAGGCATCATGAGTGGCAGGTACAACCACATATTCACTCACAGTCAAGACCATGGCCCCTCTCACTGGCTGCTCCTTTTGCCTAACAAAGAAAATTTGCAGATGCACACACCTCACTCAAAGGGAATAACTAGTCTTTAAAAATCTTCTGTGGGGAGACACCCACACACCCTTGCAGGCTTATTCTCCAGGAATGGCAAGCTCTACCATGCACATATAATAGTAGCAGCAGCTTCCCTGTGAGTGTGCTTCCCTCTGTGGGATTCCAAAGTGCTGTACACACCATACGGAAAACCTGGCAAAAGAATTCAGATTAGTAGACAGCCTTTTCATAAATTCTTTCTCTACCTTCCTAGTAAGAGGAAAAGAGGAAGGCAGAGAGGAGAAGAGAAGATGTGAGAAGGTTATAACTTGTTCACAACTTGCCCCCTTCTTCTGCCTGACTCAGAGGTTTTGGGTCTTGCCTGTTTACCTGATCTCCATTCCCTAGTGTTCTAAGAAAAGGAGAGGTAGAAGTTATACTGCAAGAATCTACAGAGAAAATCAATAAGAATGAAAGAAACCATATGATGCCCTAAGGGGCTGTATGGTGAAGGAAATGTGGCATATTGGGAGGCATTGTACAGGACGGGGAGCTTGGAGAAAAGAGGTGGCAAAAAGATTAATGTAAGGGTAAAAGGAAAGAATTTTTTGGGCTAAGTGAGAAATTTCTGCAAGTCTTTTTGGGCAAAACAATGGAAGACAATGGGTGATATTACCATACCTTGCATTGGTCTATGTACTTGAACTTCTTTCAGTGACTGAAATATACAAGAGAAGCTTTGAATTTGTTTTGGAACCATAATCTTTTAACTAGACTACTGCTCTGGTATGAGACCACATTGCAGAAGCTTTCTAGGCCTTCCTAGAGAGTGGTTCCATACATATTTGTGCTACCTATCTATCTTTTCTGCAACCCCCAAAGATATTTTGTCCCATTCAACTACCTCTTAAGAATAAGCCTTCTAGGCTCTTTTCCTCCTGTTCCTCTGGAAATGCACACTAGACCTTGGGTGGTCTCCATCCAGAGTACTCACCAAAATGAGGTTTAGCCAGTGAGTGGAAAATAATGTTTAAACTAATGAAAAGGTAAGGACTCTTTGATTAACGTACTATCATTTGCCTACCCTTCCAGATACACCCTTCTGCACCCTGGTCTAGGTCCCAGGGCCTGACCTCCGTGATCTGATGGATGACAAGAATCCTTTGTCCTCTAACTTGTGGTTGAATTTGGTCAGTGGGGAACACTAGAAGGAGATCTGGAGATAGGATCTGGTTATTTACTCCCAAACTCATTTCCTGTTCTACAGGAGTGTCCCTCAACCATTGGCACAGCCTCAATTGAAAGGCCCCGTTGGCCGGGCGCGGTGGCTCAAGCCTGTAATCCCAGCACTTTGGGAGGCCGAGACGGGCGGATCACGAGGTCAGAAGATCGAGACCATCCTGGCGAACACGGTGAAACCCCGTCTCTACTAAAAAATACAAAAAAACTAGCCGGGCGAGGTGGCGGGCGCCTGTAATCCAAGCCACTTGGGAGGCTGGGGCAGGAGAATGGCGTGAACCCGGGAGGCGGAGCTTGCAGTGAGCTGAGATCGGCCACTGCATTCCAGCCCGGTCGACAGAGCAAGACTCCGTCTCAAAAAAAAAAAAAAAAGAAAGGCCCCGTCTACACAGCTCTCTCCTTCCCTGGGTTTCGGTAACCACTTTCTTCCTCACTCATTCAGACCTGAGATTCACTAGCTCTGGAGTCTGGCATTATCCTTTGTGAGTTTTCCCTGCTCCTCATCCACGTCCTTGTAAATAGTCTTTTTATTAGAGTGTCTTTCAAATTACCAAATTAGAGGGTACCATCTGTTTCCAGCTGGAACCCTGACTGACACAGTTGGTAGAATGAAATTTACCAAAGCAAAATGCCTAGTCTACCCAGAGGGCAAAAATAAAACGAGGGTGCTATTTATTAAGCAGTCATAAAAATTAAACAATTAAAACATAAGCTGAAGAAAAATCTTGTCAGACTTAGGTTACATAAGAGACCATTAAATTGAAACAAATAAATCATATTGTAATACAGATTCCTATAGGAAGACTATGATTCCTATCACTGTATTATAAGAAAGACTGTTAAAAATTGTTTACAATCATTTTTCTTTTAAAATTTCTTTAAAAATTAAGAAACAATGCAAAACACTACTTTCAATAAAGCAGTTAACCCTAAAAGACCAAGATGAAAGGGATCTGGCTTGGATCATAAAGATTCTAAAGAAATTAAAGGCAGAATAAAAGAAGTAAGATCTGCATTACAAGCAGTAAAGAGCAGAATTGCCACTGAATAAAATCAAGTCATTGGTTTTGAGGAATTCACTTGAGGGACTCTATCACACACAGAAGAAATGCATAAAAAACATCAGCTGAAAATAAGCTGAGCACTAAGCGAAGTTACTAAATAGCCTACCTACATACAAGATGGACATTCAATAAGCAAAGCTTTCTAATATATCAGAATAACTATGTAGAAGCCATAACGGGAAAAGACACCATTCATCTTAGAAACAACAATTATATACTTAATATATTTTTATATTAACAACAAATATTTATGGAGTAGTATGAAGAAAACTATAGAACTTTATTGAGTTATAAAAAATAAATGGAATGGCATGTTATATCATTGACTAAGAAGATTCACTACTGTAAAAATATCAATTATGCACAAATTAATATAGGGGTTTTAATGCAATAATAATCAAAATCCTAGTGGGACTTATGTTTGGTCTGCAGGGGAAAGAGCAAGAACTTGACAAAATGATTTTGAATTTATGTAAGAAAGAGAGCAAAAAATAGCAAAGAAAAATAAGTTCAAAGAAAAAACTTGACCTACCAAGCTACACTATTAAGTTATAATAATTAAAACGTTTTATTAGTTGTACAATTATGAGAAAAGCTAATACATGCAAGAGAATGATATTTTTAAGATAATAATTTTATAAGTACATAATGAGACATCATAAATCCATGAAGAAAAGAGATTATTCAATAATTGATGCTAAAACATGAGGTTACATTATTGAAAAAAATATGTGCCACTTCACCTCATGTTACAACAAAACCAATTCCAAATGAATTAAAGAACTATAATTATTAAATTATGCCATGAATTATACCAAAAAAAGCTAGACAAATTGATATATACTTATTAAATCTTGGATTGAGGAAGAATTTTCCACATAAAAGTAACACAAAGTATCATAAAGAAATAGTTTATTAGTTTTTTTAAAAAGCTAGTGGTGGCTTCGGCAGCACATATACTAAAATTGGAACAATAAAGAGAAGATTAGCACAGCCCCCGCACAAGGCTGAGATGCAAATTTGTGAAGCATTCTACATATACATATATTTATACTTTAAGTTCTGGGATACTTGTGCAGAACGTATGGGTTTGTTACATAAGTATTCAAGTGCCACGGTGGTTTGCTGCACCCATCAAACCATCATCTACATTAGGTATTTCTCCTAATGCTGTCCTTAATGCTATCCCTCCTAATGCTATCCCTCCCCTACAACCCCACCCCACGACACGCCCCAGTGTGTGATGTTCCCCTCCCTGTGCCTGTATATTCTCATTGTTCAACTCACACTTATGAGTGAGAACATGTGGTGTTTGGTTTTCTGTTCCTGTGTGAGTTCACTGAGAGTGATGGTTTCCAGCTTCATCCATGTCCCTGCAAAGAACAAGAACTCATCCTGTTTTATGGCTCCATGGTATTCCATGGTATATATGTGCCACGTTTTCTTTATCCAGTCTATCATTGATAGGCATTTGGGTTGGTTCCAAGTTTTTGCTATTGTGAACAGCACTGCAATAAACATACGTGTGCATGTATCTTTATAGTAGAATGATTTATAATCCTTTGGGTATATACCCAGTAATAGGATTGCTGGGTCAAGTGGTATTTTTGATTTTAGATCCTTGAGGAATCGCCACATTGCCTTCCACAATGGTTGAACTAAAATCAACACTCCCACCAATGGTGTAAAAGCATTCCTATTTCTCCATATCCTCTCCAGCATCTGTTGTTTCCTGACTTTTTAGTGATCACCATTCCATTCTAACTGGCGTGAGATGGTATCTCATTGTGGTTTTGATTTGCATTTCCCTAATGACCAGTGATGATGAACTTTTTTCATATGTTTGTTGGCCACATAAATGCCTTCTTTGAGAAGTGTCTGTTCATATCCTTCACCCACTTTTTGATGGGGTTGTTTGTTTTTTTTCCTTGTAAATTTGTTTAAGTTCCTTGTAGATTCTGGATATTAGCCCTTTGACAGATGGATAGATTGCAAAAATTTTCTCCCATTCTGTAGGTTGCCCTTCACTCTGATGATAGTTTCTTTTGCTGTGCAGAAGCTCTTTAGTTTAATTAGATCCCATTTGTCAATTTTGGCTTTTGTTGCCATCGCTTTTGGTGTTTTAGACATGAAGTCCTTGCCCATGCCTATGTCCTGAATGGTATTGCCTAGGTTTTCTTCTAGGAATTTTATGGTTTTAGGTCTAACATTTAAGTGTTTAATCCATCTTGAATTAATTTTTTATAGGTGTAAGGAAGGGATCCAGTTTCAGCTTTCTACATATTGCAAGCCAGTTTTCCCAGCACCATTTATTAAACAGGGAATCCTTTCCCCATTTCTTGCTTTTGTCAGGTTTGTCAAAGATCAGATGGTTGTAGTTGTGTGGCATTATTTCTGAGGCCTCTGTTCTGTTCCATTGGTCTATGTATTTGTTTTGGTACAAGTACCATGCTGTTTTAGTTACTATAGTCTTGTGGTATAGTTTGAAGTCAGGTAGCATGATGCCTCCAGCTTTGTTCTTTTTGCTTAGGATTGCCTTGGCTATACAGGCTCTTTGTTGGTTCCATACAAAATTTAAAGTAGTTCTTTCTAATTCTGTGAAGAAAGTCAATGGTAGTTTGATAGGGATAGCACTGAATCTATAAATTGCTTTGGGTAGTATGGCCATTTTCATGATATTGATTCTTCCTATCCATGAGCATGGAATGATTTTCCATTTGTTTGTGTCCTCTCTTATTTCATTGAGCAGTGGTTCGTAGTTCTTCTTGAAGAGGTCCTTCACATCCCTGGTAAGTTGGATTCCTAAGTATTTCATTCTCTTTGTAGCAATTGTGAATGGGAGTTCACTCAGGATTTGACTCTCTGTTTGTCTCTTATTGGTGTATAGGAATGCTTATGATTTTTACACATTGATTTTGTATCCTGAGACTATGCTGAAGTTGCTTATCAGCTTAAGGAGATTTGGGGCTGAGATGATGGGATTTTCTAAACATACAATCATGCCATCTGCAAACAGGGACAATTTGACTACCTTTTTTCCTAATTGAATACATTTTATTTCTTTATTTTGCCTAATTGCTCTGGCCAGAACTTCCAACACCACATTGAATAGGAGTGGTGAGAGAGGGCATCCTTGTCTTGTGCCGGTTTTCAAAGAGAGTGCTTCCAGCTTTTGCCCATTCAGTATGATATTGGCTGTGGGTTTGTCATAAATAGCTCTTATTATTTTGAGAAACGTTCCGTCAATACCTGGTTTCTTGAGAGTTTTCAGCATGAAGGGCTGTTGAATTTTGTCGAAGGCCTTTGCTGCATCTATTAAGATAATCGTGGTTTTTGTCGTTGGTTCTGTTTATGTGACGGATTACGTTTATTGCTTTGCATATGTTGAACCAGCCTTGCATCCCAGGGGTGAAGCCAACTTGATCTTGGTGGATAAGCTTTTTGATGTGCTGCTGGATTAGTTTGCCAGTATTTTATTGAGGATTTCTGCATCAATGTTCACCAGGGACATTGGTCTAAAATTCTCTTATTTTGTTATGTCTCTGCCAGGCTTTGATATCAAGATGATGCTGGCCTCATAAAATGAGTTAAGGAGGATTCCCTCTTTTTCTATTGATTGGAACAGTTTCAGAAGGAATGGTACCAGCTCCTCCTTGTACCTCTGGTAGAAGCTTGCTGTGAATCCATCTGGTCCTGGGCTTTTATTTTTTGGTTGGTAGGCTATTAATTAGTGCCTCAATCTCAGAGCCTGTTATTGGTCTATTCAGAGATTCAACTTCTTCCTGGTTTAGTCTTGGGAGGGTTTATGTGTCCAGGAATTTATCCATTTCTTCTAGATTTTCTAGTTTATTTATGTAGAGGTGTTTATAGTATTCTCTGATGGTAGTTTGTATTTCTGTGGGATTGGTGGTGATATCCCCTTTATCAATTTTTTATTGCATCTATTTGATTCTTCTCTTTTTCTTGTTTATTGGTCTTGCTAGCAGTCTATCAATTTTGCTGATCTTTTCAAAAAAACAGTTCCTGGATTCACTGATTTTTTGAAGTGTTTTTTGTGCCTCTATCTCCTTTACTTCTGCTCTGATCTTAGTTATTTCTTGCCTCCTGCTAGCTTTTGAATTTGTTTGCTCTTGCTTCTCTAGTTCTTTTAATTGTGATGTTAGGGTGTCAATTTTACATCTTTCCTGCTTTCTCTTGTGGGCACTTAGTGCTATACATTTCCCTCTACACACTGCTTTAAATGTGTCCCAGAGATTCTGGTATGTGGCATCTTTGTTCTCCTTGGTTTCGAAGAACATCTTTATTTCTCCCTTTATTTTGTTATTTACCCAGTAGTCATTCAGGAGCAGGTTGTTCAGTTTCCATTTAGTTGTGCAGTTTTGAGTGAGTTTCTTAATCCTGAGTTCTAATTTGATTGCACTGTAACATTTTGTTGTGATTTCTGTTCTTTTACATTTGCTGAAGAGTGCTTTAGTTTCAACTATGTGGTCAATTTTGGAATAAGTTCAATGTGGTGCTGAGAAAAATGTATATTCCGTTGTTTGGGGTGGAGAGTTCTGTAGATGTCTATTAGGTCTGCTTGGTGCGGAGCTGAGTTCAAGTCCTGGATATCTTTGTTAACATTCTGTCTCGTTGATCTGTCTAATATTGACAGTGGGCTGTAAAAGTCTCCCATTATTATTGTGTGGGAGTCTAAGACTCTTTGTAGGTCTCTAAGGACTTGCTTTATGAATCTGGGTGCTCCTGTGTTGGGTACATACATATTTAGGATAGTTAGCTCTTCTTTCTGAATTGATCCCTTTGCCATTATGTAATGACTTTCTTTGTCTCTTTTGATCTTTGTTGGTTTAAAGTCTGTTTTATCAGAGACTAAGATTGTAACCCCTGGGTTTGTTTTTTTTTTTTTTTGCTTTCCATTTGCTTGGTAGATCTTCTTCCATCCCTTTATTTTGAGCCTATGTGTATCTCTGCACATGAGATGGGTCTCCTAGATTCAGCACACTGATGGGTCTTGATGCTTTATCCAATTTGCCAGTCTGTCCTTTAATTGGTGAATTTAGCCTATTTACATTTAAGGTTAATATTGTTATGTGTGAATTCAATCCTGTCATTATGATGTTAGCTGGTTATTTTGCCCATTAATTGATGCAGTTTATTCCTAGCATCAGTGGTCTTTACAATTTGGCATGTTTTTGCAGTGGCTGGTACTGGTTGTTCCTTTCCATGTTTAGTGCTTCCTTCAGGAGCTCTTGTAGGGCAGGCCTGTGGTGACAAAATCTCTCAGCATTTGCTTGTCTGCAAAGGATTTTATTTCTTTCACTTATGAAGCTTAGTTTGGCTGGATTTGAAATTCTGGGTTGAAAACTCTTTTTTTTAAGAATGTTGAATATTGGTCCCCATTCTCTTCTGGCTCATGGGGTTTCTGCCAAGAGATCTGCTGTTAGTCTGTTGGGCTTCCCTTTGTGGATAACCCAACCTTTCTCTCTGGCTGCTCTTAACGTTTTTTCCTTCATTTCAACCTTGGTGAATCTGACAATTATGTGTCTTGGGGTTGCTCTTCTCGAGGAGTATTTTTGTGGCATTCTCTGTATTTCCTGAATTTGAATGTTGGCCTGCCTTGCTATGTTGGGGAAGTTCTCCTGGATGATATCCTGAAGAGTGTTTTCCAACTTGGTTCCATTCTCCCCATCACTTTCAGGTCCACCAATCAAACATAGATTTTTTTTTAACATAGTCCCATATTTCTTGGAGGCTTTGTTCGTTTCTTTTTACTCTTTTTTCTCTAAACTTCTCTTCTTGCTTTATTTCATTAATTTGATCTTCAGTCGCTGATATCCTTTCTTCCACTTGATCAGGTCAGCTATTGAAGCTTGTGCATGCGTCACAAAGTTCTCGTGCTATGGTTTTCTGCTCCATCAGGTCATTTATGGTCTTCTGTACACTGTTTATCCTAGTTAGTCATTCTTCTAACCTTTTTTCTAGGTTTTTAGTTTTCTTGTAATGGGTTAGGACATGCTCCTTTAACTTGGAGAAGTTTGTTATTACCAAACTTCTGAAGCCTACTGTGTCAACTCGTCAAACTCATTCTCTGTCCAGCTGTGTTCCATTCCTGACAAGGAGCTGCGATCCTTAGGAGGAGAAGAGGCACTCTGGTTTTTAGAATTTTCAGCCTTTCTGCTCTGGTTTCTCCCCATCTTTTTGGTTTTATCTACCTTTGGTCTTTGATTTTGGTGACCTACAGATGGGGTTTTGGTGTGGATGTCCTTTTTGTTAATGTTGATGCTATTACTTTCTGTTTGTTAGTTTTTTCTTCTAACAGTCAGATCCCTCAGCTGCAAGTTGATTGAAGTTTACTGGAGGTCCACTCCAGATCCTCTTTTCCTGGGTATCACCAGCGGAGGCTGCAGAACAGCAAATATTGCAGAACAGCAAATATTGCTGCCTGATCCTTCCTCTGGAAGCTTCGTCCCAGAGGGGCACCCAGCTGTATGAGGTGTCAGTCGGCCCCTACTGGGAGGTGTCTCCCAGTTAGGCTATTCAGGGATCAGGGACCCACTTGAGGAGGCAGTTTGTCCATTCTCAGAGCTCAAATCCCATGCTGGGAGAACCACTGCTCTCTTCAGAGCTCAGTTGAAAATGCAGAAATCACCCATCTTCTGCATCGATCACACTGGGAGCTGCAGACGCAGCTGTTCCTATTCGGCCGTCTTGGAACGAGCCCATTCTGTACTTTTTTTTAAAAAGAAAGAAAGAAAAAAAAAGCTAACCTCTGTCTGACAAAGATATTAGGGTAAGTGTACGCTACTATAACAAAGTCAACAACATGATAGTGTCTTAGTCCACTCTTGCTGCTATAACAGAATATCATAAACTGTATGGCTTATATACAACAGAAATTTATTTCTTACTTTTATAGAAGCTTGGAAGTCCAAGAGCAAGGAGCTGGCAGATTTGGTGGCTGGTGAAGGCCCACTGTTCTAGTTCATAGGCAGTTGTCTTCTCACTGTAAGCTAGCATGGTAGAAGAGGTAAGGAAGCTATCTCTGAGACTTCTTTTATCAGTTCATTAATCTTATTTATGAGGGTTCCACCCTCATAACCTATTCACTTACCAAAGACCTTACCTCCCAGCACCATTACAGGTTAGGATTTCAACATATGAATTTCAAGAGAACACATTAGTCTATAGCAGATGGTTTAAAGAACAAGCAGTTTATGGGTTCTTACCCAAGAGTTCAGGGTGTGCCATTTATGATCACCCAAGTTCTTTCCAATTTCTTGCTCTGCTATCTCCTAGGGCATTCTTTCTGCCTGTATGGTTAAAGCTGGGCCAGTACCTCCTCTGGGTTTCCAGCTGGTAAAAGTGTAGAAGGAAGAGTATGAAGTAAGCACTTCTACTCCACTGATATAGTCAGACAATGGTAACCATTACTTCTGCTTACATTGCATTGCCAAAACATTGCCTGGCTCCATTTAACTACAAGGAGGGTTGGAACAGGTTGTTCCTAGTTAGGTAGCCACATGCTTAGCTATAATTGACTATAGGAAAAAGAGAACAAATTTAGGTAGAAAATAGCAGTATCTACCACACTACTCTAAAAACAATTGAAAGGCAGAGAGCTAACTGGGGAACCATAGTTCCAGCAAATATGGAAAAAGGTTGTCATCTTAAAACATAAAATTTATCTTATAACAAGAGAAAAAACACCAGTGCACCAAAAAATCAGCAGAGGACACAAACAAGCAATATAAATGTCCTATAAAGATGAAAATTGTACACCATTGCTTGTAATAAAAGAAATATAAGTTAAAACAATTAAATACCATTATTTATCAATCTGTTTGTTGAAATTTTCCTTAATTATTATTCTCAGTGCTGGCACAGTGTAGTAACACCACTTTGGTTGAGTATGAATCAGTGTTCCACCATTGTGAAATACACTTCCATAGTACACAAAAGAGCCTTTGCTCTTCTCATGGAACCCTGAGTCCACATTAGAAGCCTACCCTAAGGAGATAATCCAAGATGTGGTCAAAGAAGTACATGCAAATATGTTCACCATAGTATAAACAATTGGAAATAACCTAAATGTCTGACAATAAAAGAACAGTTAAATAAATTATGTGTAGGGAGCAACACTATTGCTATCTCCATGCTCTCACCTCACCTTATAGCCCAGATTATGTCTGTTCATCTCCCCATTTGGGAAGTACTGGCAAGGAAAATATATTAAACAATTCCTTTACTCCTTACTTGTTCCTTTCCCAGAAAGAAATTTCAGAGACTGTCGTATCTATTAGTCATGTACCACACAGTTGTGTTGACAGGAAACATGTTCCATTCTTTCTTACACTCAGGTTCTTAGGAAAAGGCCAGACTTCCTCGCTGTTTCTTTATAATATGTGTATGAGCTATACCAGAATCAAGACCTGCACTCTCTTGGACTCTCCATTCTACTTAAATGGATTTGTGAGGCAGGCCTACCTAAAACTTCCATGCAGGTGCCTAGTTGAGCACCTTGAAATTCACCTTACAAACTCAGTTATTCCAACAGAAGCATCCAATACCAGGAAAATGGGAGGTCTCAGATCCCTGTCTCTCTCTTAAAGCTAACTTCTCCAGATACTTCTGAATTCTGGGACTTATAGGACCTAATTGATAGGGTGCTGTGTTCCCTATGTGGCTACTTGTGCCTGTTTTCTACTGGAGGGACTAGCACATCAAATTTCTAATACTATGGGATAGCTATAAGTGAAATAACATGCAATTTTTTAAGAATTATGTTTATTTTATTTATATTTATTTATGTATTTTGAGACAGAGTCTCACACTGTCGCCCAGCCTGGAGTGCAATGGTGCGATCTCTGCTCACTGTAAGCTCTACCTCCTGGGTTCAGGCCATTTTCCTGCTTCAGCCTCCCCAGTAGCTGGGACTACAGGCGCCCGCCACCACGCCCGGCTAAATTTTTGTATTTTTAGTAGAGACAGGGTTTCACCATTTTTTAGCCAGAATGGTCTTGAGATCCACCCACCTCAACCTCCCAAAGTGCTGGGATTACAGGCGTGAGCCACCGCGCCTGGTCGAATTATGTTTATTTTTATGAGAAAAAGCTAGTAATATGATTGCTAATTGAAAATTCGGGAACTGAGACTTTCATTTCAATAATGTGTCAAGCTAAAATCTTTCCAGAAAAAGGCACATAAAATGCTGGATAAATTTTTTTAATCTTTTCAAGTTATAGCTTAACTGTAAGGAAAAATGAGTAAAATCCTCATAGGTCAGGTTGTATTTGCTAAGATAGGAAAGCACCTCCATGACATTTGTAGCTTCGGCTTTAATAGGCTGTCTGTGGGTTAATGGAGGAAAAGCTTAGAACATATACAAAGTAGGAGTTGTATTGGCAACCTCCTTTCTCCAAGAACCATAGTGGGAAGAGGGGCCATGATGAAGGAAAAGTTCACTGGCCTTCTACACAGCCTGCATTAGATGGAAATGGGAGCCCGATGTGCTCAGTGGAGGTTCCTAATCAGTCTCTTAATGGGAGGCAGGAACTATAGACCAAGGTCCACTATCGTGAAGCCCTATGGCAGATCCGCAAGTTTCCTCAACTTTTGTTTTAGCCTCATTTGTGTAAATCATCTCATGTAATTGGGCTCTGCCAGAGCCTGCTGAAAGATCCAAATAAGTTACTCAAGAAAATAAAACCTAACATAGATTGGGGTGGTGAAGAGCAATTTGAAACTCAAGCCAGGATTATGGCAAGAGTCCAGTCACCACAATGACTAGGATATATAACGAGCTGAACAATAAAGTCCAAGTAGAGACAAACCTTCCTTCTCCAGAAATCCATATAACATCTTTTAAAAGAGTAATAATAACAGCAAATACCTACGTGATGCTCACTTCAGGCCAGGCACTGTTCTAAGCTATAATACAAACTCATTTAGTCCTTTCAGTTGTTAGCCCCAATACTTTAGATGAGGAGACATCTACGAAGATAACTATGTGGCAGAACCAGGTTCAAATACAGGCAGTTTGGGGCTGGGCGTGGTGGCTCATACCTGTAATCCCAGCACTTTGGGAGGCCAAGGTGGGCAGATCACCTGAGGCCAGGAGTTGGAGACCATCCTGGCCAATATGGTGAAATCCCATCTCTACTAAAAATATAACAAAGCAGCCAGGCATGATGGTGCATACCTGTAATCCCAGCTACTTGGGAAGCTGAGGCATGAGGATTGCTTGAGCCTGGCAGGGAGGTTGCAGTGAGCCGAGATCGTGCCACTGCACTCCAGCCTGAGTGACAAAGTGAGACTCTATCTCAAAAAAAAAAGAAAAAAAAAAAAAAAAAAAACAGGCAGTTTGACTCCAGAGTCCAAGGTCTTAACCATTAGCTCTACAACCTCTTGCATACTGATCAGGTATTCATATTTCAGGGTTCTACAGAGGACTTTGATGACTAAAACATAATATGCGTCACAAGTATTTCACAGAGTGCTCCTAGAAAGTAAGAATTCCTGGAAGACAATTAACTTTGTTTCTCTAGAGTTCTACCTCGTTCTTTTCTATATAATCCTTTTCCTCTATTCTTTTTGCCCTTTGGTCCTGTGGAAGTTGTTAGAATCAAAATGGAGTAATTTATGCCAAACATTAACAAAATGGAGTTGGGAGGTCATGAAAGAGGGACCCTCACTTACCCATCTAGGCTAAAACCTATTACAAGGACAATGAAAACCACATCCTCGCCCAAAAACCACTGCAACCTTAACAGAAAGAACACTTCTGTGAGAACATCTGCCCAGCAACTGCCTATTGAACCTTGGACTGGTGCCACCATCGTTATTGATCTGTGTAGACAAGGGTAATTGTCTCAAAACAAACTATGTAACCCTCCTTATTTTGCCTTTAGAAGTTTCCTCTTGCTCCAACCTCTCCAGAAGCACCTATCATTAGTCACAGACTGCATATCCCAAATTATAATTCCCTGTCATTCATTCCCAAATAAATTCATTTATTTTGAGAACCACTCTCTCTGTTGTTATTTTAGGTTGACAGTCTTACAAACATTTCTAAGGTACATTCTTCTATTATAGTCATGTTATGCCCATGACTTCCAGCAAGGAGTAGCAGTAGAGCCCTTAAAATATAAAGAATGTATGGGTTGTCTCTGATGGCACAAAAGGAAGGGGCACCAGGAAATGGCCAATGGGTATGAGGAGGTAAGTGTGAAAATAATTAGCCAGAGGTGTGAATTTTGGAAAGAAGGTATACAATCTGTACACAGTGGGTGATAAAAGTGACAAAGGAGAGTGAAGCAACTGAGTTCCAAGACCCAAGTGGAAAAAAAGGTTTGGGTCTAGGAAGATGCTTGGAGGCCTAGTAACCTGGCAACCTTATAACTGTCATACCCCTCCTTTCTCTGTCTCAATTTTTCTTCTATCTCTTCCACCTCTAAAATTCTTCTATTTTCTGATTAGAATAGGAATTTAGGACCAAATGTCAATATCCAGAAGCAGATTGACCCCTTTCTTAATATTCTTTTTAGCACTCAGAACCCCAATTTTACCATGAAGTTTGAGTGTTCCTTCTTAGGAGAAATCTAATTGAAAACAGAAATATAGTCAGCCCACTAAGCTGAAATTGGACCTAACTCTGTTCCCTAATTCAAACCTACTCATTTAAATTACCGTATACCTCATTTTCAAGTCATTTCTCAGTTGGTAGTCAGTGAGAATTGTGTCTCACCATGCAAACTCTACTGATGGTGGATTTGAAGACAATGAATGTCATGTCAGAGAAATTAAGTTTCATCCCCACACTGCCTTTCTGGCTTCCCACAGAGAACAATGCTATGAATTCCAAATAACACCTGATAGGTTTACCCACTCTTTCTGTTGGTGGTCATGATCAATTTCAAATGAAGTCTTGATGTCTGTCTCATTACATTGGCCTCAAAGTACTGTCAAGTTTGTTTTCAGAGAAACTTTTCAAAGTATATAATAGACCCCAACAACAACAACAAAATGTTGGTAGCCACAGAGACAAGCAAGGTGCATTACTACTGCATTGGCATCCTTCTTTAGAGATCAGGGGAAATAGGACAAACGTGACTCCTATTATGGTTAAAGCATATTGCATTCAGCTATGATGGAAGAGAACTGGGAAAGTGTATCCCAAGGTATTTTCACTTCATGCATTTGGCATTGCTATTAGTTATTGCATTTAAGATAAATCAGTCTGTTTACTCCTCTTGTTTCCTCACAGAGAAAATATTAACCGTGAAATAAGAATGTTTGATGTTATAAATTATCTGGCTTGCTAGTCTCATTTCCTTTTTAGTGTGCAATTATTTGTTTAGCTTCCCTTAGCAAATGAAATTTCAAGGGCATTTCAAGGAATATAAATAATATAAAAAGGAGTAGAGCCCCAAAGAATTTTTCTTTCCTCGTTTCATTCTTTTTTTTTTTTTTTTTTGTATGCAGGAACAGCACTGAATCATGCATATGTATGAATCAACAAAATCAGGTTAGCTAAGAAATTGGAAATTGTACTCCACTAGAACATTTGTCTTGCTCTGGAGATCTTTGTTATGGATTTGAAGGACTAATAAAAAATCACCAGCATGACTGGAACAGATGTTTTTTATGGACTTGGGTTGTTAATAGTCTTTTTAGCTTCTCCTAAGGACTTAAGCAGATTCCTCACTTGTCCTCAATACCTGAAATTATGTTAACATTGTCCAAAATGTACACTAACAAGCTACATTAAAAATGCCATAAATTGGAATGGGGATACTGAAGATTTCTAAAAACTAGAATAAATTTTAACAGTTGCAAAGACAGGCAGATGCTAGCTAGATAACAAGATCAATGAATAAATAGAAGATATGGAGAGATAAATATAGACTTTAAACAGATCAACAAAAGCATGAAATAAACATTAAAAATAATAAAATAATTAGCTAATCTTCATTTTCTTCTTAAGGGAAGAGATAACTCCTTTCCTCAACAGAAATTACCAGGATCACAAGAAGCACAGAATAGAAAATAAACTCAGAATGCTGCTCTTATATTTACCTTGATGGTGTGTCTGGAAGTGTTTTCTCTGAGAATTCATATGCAATATTTTTTCCTTCTAAGCCCTTGCAAGTTGCTCCCAGTGGAGGCCAAAATTGATCAATTTTGCAGAGACCAAAATAGGTAAGAAACAGCAGCTAACAAGCTTCCTGGTGTCACTAGGAAGGCTGTTTGTTGCCATCTTCTTAAACTGCATGAGTAGGTGAAAATGGGGCACCTGCCCCAGCCTTGCCCTCTCTCTTCCCATCTCAGTTGGAGTACACCCCTGCTGGGCATGTCCCGTCCCATTCAGCTCAAGGCCATCTTGCCATCTGCTTCTTCAATTCCTGGTGTTGCCCACAGTTTATTTTACTCTCATTAATGAATGATGATACAGGATGAGAGGAAGAATCAAGCCTACCAGTGCAAGACAATGCTGTGCACTTTCTCCTTTCCCCTTTATCACACAGATATACGCCAGTTTCAATTCCAGCTCCTCACTTGTGAACTATGTAAACTTGAGCAAGTTTGGAGAGCTCTGAGCCTTAGGTTACTCCTCTATAAAATTAAGGTATATATTATTTATTCTCAAGACTGCAGTTGTGAGCTAGAGATTACTAATTCACATGAAAGTAGCTAAAATAGTATGTAGCACATGGTAAGCCATCAATAAATGGTCATTACTATCATTCATTTTTTCATGAATTCTACAAAGATATTTTGAGCTTTCCCCATGTATATGTTAATGTGAAGTTATGAGCATATAGAAAAATAAGACAAGCCCCTGGTTTCTCAAAAGCTCTATCCTAGCTGAAGAAACAAATATATAGATAAGTAATTATTCTCCACAAAACAAAATTAAATGTGTCAAAAAAGGCATATGTATAATTAGAGTTTGAAAATAAGAGGGGTGAGAGAAGGGGCAAAAAACTATTTGGAAAAAAATGACTAAAGTTTTTCAAAAATGTGATGAAAATCATAAACTCACAAAAGCAAGTAGAACTTCAACCAACCTTAAGCAGGGAAATACAAAGAAAATGATGTCAATATACATTCTAGTCAAATTGCAGGAAAAAAACTGGTAAAACGAAAATCTTAAAATCATCTGGAAAAAAACACATTCCAGGAGAACAGCAATAAGAATAATTTCCGACTTCTGACTAGAAATAATCCAGGTCAGAAGATAGTGAATAACATCACTAAATTACTGAGACAAAATAAAAAACTATCGACTTAGAATTCTATATCCAGTGGAAATATGTATACCAAAACTAATGATGAAATAAAGATTTTTCAGAGAAACGAAAGTAGAGGGAACTCGTAGTCAGCAGATCTGTATTACAAGAAATGTAAAAAAAGTTCATGAGGCTGAAGAGAAATAATACCAGATGGAAAAACAAATGTACAGGAGGAAACGAAAAACAGAAAATGCTTAAATTTTGGGAAAATATAATGAATGATCTTCGTTCTTCAATTTCATTAAATAACAAAAATTATAATAAAGTATTTTAGGGCTAACAACATGTTAATAAATGTTAATAATATACCTCATATATATAACAGTTGTAGAAAGGAAGGGAGGGCAATAAATGAACATATACTATTTTAAGTTTCTTAAACATGAAATAGTATAATATTAATTTAAGATAGACTACAATGAATTAAGGATACATTGTACTAAGGTAATCACTAAAAATAAATAAAATGAAGTAGTACAACTAGAAGATAATAGAAGAGACAAATGAAATAATAAAAATACCTGAGTTGTCCAAAAGAAGCTAGAAAAGAAGGAACAAAGAACAGAGGGAACAAGTAGAAAAGAAACAGCAAAATGCTAGACTTAAACCCAGGAATAAGAATAATTATATTATATGTATATTGATACATAAAACAATTGAAAGTGACAGAATGTCAAACTGGATAAAAGAGGGAAAAAGATACAACTACAAAAGACACAGTTGAAGTATAAAGACACAGATAGTTGAAGGCAAAAGGATAGAACCAGATACACCATGCAAATGTAAACTGGCAAAAGCTGGTATGGCTATAATAATATCAGACAAAATGGAATTCAAAACAAGAGATATTACTGGAAATAAAGAAGGATATTTGATAGTGATAAATGGGTCCACTCATTAATAGGCATAACAATATTCAATGTATATGTAACTAACAACAGAGCTTCTAATAGAGCAAAATCTGGCTGAACCAAAAGAAGAAATCAATAAACACACAATTATAGTTGGAGACTTTAATAATTCTTTCTCAGTAACTGATAAAACAAATAGAAAAGAAAAGGCAAATATATGGAAAACTCAAACAACCCTATCAAACTTACCCTATGTGACATTAATAGACTATGTCACACAACCAGAGCAGAATAAACATTCTTTTTGAGTACAAGCAAAACATCCACCAAAAGAAACCATATTCTGGGCTGTAAAGTCAAATCTCTGTAAGCATCAAAGAAACAAAATTATATGTAGCATACTCTTTGATCACAGTGAAGTACAAAGTAGAGAAAAAAGAGCAAACGTTTTTTCTTTGAAACGATTAATAAAGTTGATAAGGCCCTCAAAAGAAAAAATTAAAAAAAGAAAATGAGCTATCAAGCTACAAAAAGACATAAAGAAACCTTAAATGCATATTGCTAAGTGAAAGAAGCCAATCTGGAAAAGGCTACATATTGTGTGCTTCCTACTATATGACATCCTAGAAAAGATAAAGCTATAAAGACAGTAGAAAGGCCTGTGGTTGCCAAGGGTCTGGGAGGAGAAAAGTAGGCATAAGTAGGTAGAGTGCAGGGAATGTTTAGGAGAGTGAAATTGTTCAGTATGACTTGGTGATGGTGAATACATATCGTTACATATTTGTCAAAACTCATAAAATGTACAATACAGAGTGACCTCTAATGTAAACTATGAACTTTAGTCAATAAGAATATATCAATATTGGCTCCTTGCTGTAACAAATGAATGACATTAATGCAAGGTATGAGTAATAGGGGAAACTGATGTGAAGTGATAAGGGGGCATATGGGGACTCTTTATGTTTTTGGCTCAATTTTTTTGTAAACCTTTAAAACTGCTCCTCAAAAAAGTCCATTAAAACACACACATACACACACACACACACACACACACACAAATAACCAATAACAGGGGAAAAAAGAAGAGATATTATTATAGGTCTTTCAGATACTTAAAAGATAATAAGGGAATCTTATTATCTTTTCCATTATTATAAAAGATAATAAGGGAAAATGTATGCCACTAAATGTATTGGCATACATAAAATGGACAGATGCTTTGAAAGACACAACTTACTGAACAAGAAACAAAAAATCAAGAAACAAGAAAAAAATTGAAAATACATAAAAATTAAATACAAATACAAATCAATAGCCTTATACCTGTTAAAGAGCTTAGAGCCATAATTCAAAACATTTCCCAGTGGCTTTATTTGCATATTCAATCAAATATTTTTAAAATATAAAGATAGCCAATTTTATACATAATCATTAAGAAAATAGAGAATGAAGAAACATTTCTTAACTTGTTTGTAAGTTCAGTATAACCCTGACATTATAAGCTGACAAAGACATTAAAAGGAAAGAAAAATGAAGTATTAGTAAATGAAATCCAATAATATTTGAAAAGAATGATACCACATGATCAACTGGGTTTTGTCCCAGGAATGTAAAATTGGTTTAATATTCAAAAGCCAATTAAGGGCCAGGCGTGGTGGCTCATGCCTGTAATCCCAGCACTTTGGGAAGCAGAAGTAGGCAGATCACTTGAGGACAGGAGTTCAAGGGCATCCTGGCCAACATGGTGAAACCCCGTCTCTGCTAAAAATACAAAAGTTAGCTGGGCATAGTGGTGGCCACCTGTAATCCCAGCTACTTGGGAGGCTGAGGCACAAGAACTGCTTAAACTCAGGAGGCGGAGGTTGCAGTGAGCCGAGATTGCACCACAGCACTCCAGCCTGGGAGACAGAGCAAGACTAGGTCTCAAAAAACAAAACAAAACAAAACAAAAAAATAATTAAGGGGTGCAGAGCAAGATGGCAGATAGAGGCCTACACCATTCATTGCTACCCCTTCCTGGACTACCAATTTTTAAGAACTATCTGCACACAGAAAACCACTGTCACAAGAACCAAAAATCAAATGAGCAATTACAGTAACTGGTTTTAACTTCATGTTCACTGAAAAAGTCATGTATCAGGGCAGGAAAGACGTTTTGAATCATGGATGCCATCCCTGCCATCCCCCAGCAGAGGCGAGGTGGAGAGAGAATCTGTGCACTTTTGGGAGGGAGAAAGCAGTGGCTGGGGAAATTTACATTGAACTCAGTGCTGCCCTGTCACAGCAGAGAATAAAGCTGTGCTGGGCTAAGCCAGTGCCCATGCACAGAGGGAGCATTTGGACTAGCCCTAGCCAAAGGGGAATTATCCATCCCAGTGGTCAGAACTTGAGCTTCTCAGCAAGCCTCACCACCACAGACTGAAGTACTCTGGGGTCCTAAGTAAACTTAGGCAGCCTAGAGCATGAGGACTGCAATTCCTAGGTAAGTCTAGTGCGAGGTTGGATTTAAAGCCCGTAGACTAGGGTGGCCCATGATCAAAGGAGACACCGGGGCAACTAAGGGAGTGCTTGCACCATCCCTCCTCCAACCCCAGGCAGTGCAGCTCACAGCAAAGAAAAATGACTCTTTCCTTCTGCTTAAGGAGAGGAAAGTGAAGGGTAAAAATGATTTATTCGTGCATCTTGGACACCAGCTCAGCCACAGTAGAATACTACACCAAGAATTGTGAGGTGCCCATTCCAGGTCCTAGCTCCTGGACATTTCTAGACACACCCTGGGCCCAGAGGGAATTACTTCCTTAATGGGAAGGACCCAGTCCAGGAAGGATTCATCACCTGCTGATTAAAGTGCCCTATAGCCCTGAATAACCAGCAGCGATACCAAGGGGAGTACACCATCGACCTTGGGCTCTAAGACTTACTGGCTTCAGGGGAAAGCCAGTGCATTCCCAGCTGTGCTGGCTATGGTGAAAGACTCCTTCTGTTTGAGAAAAGCAGAGGGAAAAGTAAAGGGGACTTTGTCTTGCACCTTAGATGCCAGCTTGGCCACAAAAGGGTAATCTCAGGGTCTCTGTGTCCAGGCCTAGGCTCTTGGATAGAATTTCTGTACCTGACCTGGGCCAGAAGAGAGCTTACTGCCTGCAAGGGTGAGTTCCAGGCCTGGCAGCATTCATGACAAGCTAATGGAAGAGCCCTTGGGCTTTAAGTGAACATCAGCAGTGGCCTGGCAGATCCCTCGTGGACCAGTGTTGGTGGTGGCCACAGGGAGAGGCTCCTATGTCTGTGGAAAGTGGAGGGAAGAATAGGAAGGATTTTATATTTTGGTATGAGTGCCAACTTAGCCACAGTAGAATAGAACATCAGGTAAACTGTTAAGGTAGTTGACTTCGATCCCCGGCTCCCAGACAGCATCTCTGGACATGAATGGAGCCTGGGAGAATTCACCATTCTAAAGGGAAGCGCCTTGGAAAAGACCCAGTGCTGCACTATTTTCAGGACTAACCTAGCACAGTCCCAGTGGTGGGGGCCACAGTGGTGCTTCCATCACCACAGCCTCAACTTCAGGTGGCTTAGCACAGACAGACTCTATTCCTTTGGGAGAAAGTAAGGAAAAAGAACAGGAGTCTCTGCCTGGTAATCCAGAGGATTCTTCTGGATCTTATTCAAGACCACAAGGGTGGATTTACAAATCTGCAAAAACCATAGTACTGTTAGGCTGGAGCCCAAGTTCTTCAAACACCTAGAAATCCTTCCCACCAAGGACAGGAACAAATAAACCCAGTCAGTGAAGACAGTAAATATCTAACTCTTCCATGCCCAGACATTGGCAAACATCTATAAGCATCAACTCCATCCAGGAAAACATGATTCCATCAAATGAACCAAATAAGACACTAGGGACCAATCCTGGAGAAACAGATATATGACCATTCAGACATAGAATTCAAAATAGCTGTTTTAAGGAAACTCAAAAAAATTCAGGATAATGGAGAGAAGGAATTCAGAATTTTACCAGACAAATTTAACACAAAGAGATTGAAATGATTTTAAAAATCAAGCAGAAATTCTAGAGTGAAAACTGCAACTGGCATATTGAAGAATGCATCAGAGTCTCTTAATAGCAGATTTGATCAAGCAGAAGAATTAGTGAACTTCAAGACAGGCCATTTGAAATTACACAGTCAGAGGAGACAAAAAAAAAGAAGAAAAAACATAAAGTACACTACAAGATGTAGAAAATGGCCTCAAAAAAGCAAATGTAGGAGTTATTGGCCTCCTCTTAAAGAGGAGGTAGAGAAAGAGATAGGGACTGAAAGTTTATCCAAAAGAATAATATCAGAGAACTTCCAAAGCCTATAGAAAGGTATCAACATTTAAATGCAAGAACACCAAACAGATCTAACTCAAAGAAGATTACCACAAGGCATTTAATAATCAAACTCCCAAAGGTCAAGAATAAAGAAAGAATTCTAAAAGCAGCAAGAGAAAAGAACAAAATAACATACAATGGAGCTCCAATATGCCTAGCAGAAGACTTTTCAGTGGGAACCTTACAGCCCAAAAGAGAGGCAAGATATATTTAAAAGGCTGAAGAAAAAAAACTTTTACCCTAGAATAGTATATCCAGGTAAAATATATTTCAAGGATGAAGAAGAAATAAAGGCTTTCCTGGACAAACAAAAGCTAAGGGATTTCATCAAATTCAGATCTTCCCTACAAGAAATACTAAAGGGAGTTTTTCAATCTGAAAGAAAAGGACCTTAATGAGCAAAAAGAGATAATGTGAAGGTACAAAACTCACTGGTAATAGTAAACACACAGAAAAACATGGACTAGTATAACACTGTAATTGTGGTATATAAACTGCTCTTAAGTAGAAAGACTAAATGATGAGTCAATAAAAAATAATAACTACAACAGCTTTTTAAGACACGGACTCTACAATAATACATTAAAAGAAACAACAAAAAGTTTAAAGTGGGGAGATGAAGTTAAAGTGTAGAATTTTTATTAGTTTTCTTTTTGTTTCTTTGTTTGTATATGTAATCAGAGTTAAATTGTCATCAGTTTAAAATAATGAGTTATAGGACAGTATTTGAAAGCCTCATGGTAACCTCAATTCAAAAAACAGACAATGAATACACAAAAAAATTGAAGGAAAGAAATTGAAGCTTACCACCAAAGAGAATCACTTCCACTAAAAGGAAGACAGGAAGGAAGGAAAGAAGGAAGAGAGGACTGCAAAACAACCAGAAAACAAATAAAAAATGGCAGAGTTAAGTCCCTGCTTATCAATAAAAATACTTATCAATAAAAACACTGACTGTAAATGAACTAAACTCTCCAATCAAAAGACTTAAAGTGGCTGAATTGAAGAAAAAACAAAACTCAGCAGTCTATTACCTACAAGAAACACACTTCACCTATAAAGATACATGAAGACTGAAAATAAAGGAATAGAAAAAGATATTCCATGCCAATGTAAACCAAAAAAAAGAGAAAGAGTAGCTATACTTATCAGACAAAATAGATTTCAAGATTAAAACTATTAAAAAAGACCAAAATAAAGATCATTATATATATAGAAAGGGGTCACTTCAGCAAGAAGATACAACAATTGTAAGTATATATGCATCCAACACTGGAACACCAAATATATAAAGCAAATGTTATTAGAGCTAAAGAGAGACCCCAATACAATAATATCTGTAGACTTCAATATACCACTTTCAGCATTGGACAGATCTCCCAGACAGATAATCAACAAAGAAATACAGGACCTAATCTGCGCTATAGAACAAATGGATCTAATAGATATTTACAGAACATTTCATCCAACTACTGAAGAATACACATTCTTCTGTTCAGCACATGGATCATTTTCAAAGATAAATCACATGTTAGGTCACAAAATAAGTCTCGAAACATTCAAAAAATTGAAATAATATCAAACATCTTCTCTGACCACAATGGACTAAAACTAGAAATCAATAATGAGGAATTTTGGAAACTATACAAACACATAGAAATTAAACAATATACTCTTGAATGACCAGTAGGACAATGAAGAAATTAAGAAAGAAATTGAAAAGTTCCTAGAAACAAATGAGAAAGGAAGCACAATATACCAAAACCCACCGCATACAGCAAAAGCTGTGCTAAGAGGGAAATATTTCTAGCTATAAATACCTATATCAAAAAAGAAGAAAATCATCCAATAAACAACCTAATGATGCATCTTAAAGAAAGAGAAGAGCAAGAACAAGCCAAACTCAAAATTAGGAGAAGAAAATAAATAATAAGGATGAGAGCAGAAATAAATGAATTTGAAATGAAGAAAACAATACAAAAATCAATTAAACAAAAAGTGTTTTTTTTTTGAGAAGATAACAAAATTGATAAACCTGTAGCCAAACTAACTAAGAAAAAAAAGAAGGAAGACCCAAATAAATAAAATCAGGGATGAAAAAAGAGACACTACAGCTGATACGGCAAAAACTCAAAGGATCACTAGTGGCTACTATGAACAGCTATATGCCAATAATTGGAAAATCTAGAAGACATGAAAAAATTCCTAGACATACGCAACCTACCAAGATTAAACCATGAAGAAATCCAAAACCTGTATAGACCAATAACAAATAATGAGATCGAAGCCTGAATAAAAATCTCCCAGTAAAGAAAAGCCCAGAACCCACTGACTTCATGGCTGAATTCTAACAAACATTTAAAGAAGAACTAACAACAATCCTACTTAAATTGTTTCAAAAAAGAGAGAAGAGTATACTTCCAAACTCATTCTATGAGGCCAGTATTGCCCTGATACCAAAACCAGATAAAAACACACCAAAGAAAAAACTACAGGCCCATGTCTCTGATGAATATTAATGTAAAAATCTTCAATAAATATTAGCAAACCAAATTCAACAACACATTAAAAAGATCACTCATCATGAGCAAGTGGCATTTATCCTAGGAGTGTGAGGGTGATTTGACATATGCAAATTAATCAAGGTGATACGTGACATAAACAGAATGAATGACAAAGATCATATATCATTTCAATTGATGCTGAAAAAGCATTTGATAAAGTTTAGCATCACTTCATGATAAAAATTCTGTAAAAACTGGGTATGGAAGGAACATACCTAAACATAATAAAAGCCATATATGACAGACCCACAGGTAGTATATTGAATAGGGAAAAACTGAAAGCCTTTTCTCCAAGATCTAGAATATGAATGTGACAAGAATGCCCATTTGTACCACTGTTCTTCAACATAGTATTTGAAGTCCTATCTAGAGCAATCATACAAGAGAAAGAAATAAAGGGCATCCAAATTAGAAAGGAAGAAGTTAAACTGTCCTTGTTTGCAGATGATATGATCTTATATTTGGAAAAACCTTAAGGCTCTACCAAAAAAAAAACTATTAAAAGTGATAAGTGCAGTAAAGTTGTAGGATACAAAGTCCACATACAAAAGTCAGCATTATTTTTATAAGCCAACAGTGAACAATGTGAAAAAGAAATCAAGAGTAATCTCATTTATAATAACCACAAATGAAATTAAAGGTGAGGGATTAATTCAACCAAAGAGGTGAAAGATCTCTGCTATGAAAACTTTAAATCATGATTAAAGAAACTGGAGAGGACACACAAAAAAGGAAAGATATTCCATGTTCGTGGACTATAAGAATCAATGTTGTTAAAATGTCCATGCTACCCAAATCTATGTACATATTCAATACAATCTCTATCAAAATACTAATGATATTCTTCACAGAAATAGAAAAAAAAATTCTAAAATTTATGTGGAATCACAAAAGACTCAGAATAGCCAAAGCTATCCTGAGTAAAAAGTACAAAACTGCAGGAGTCACATTTCCTGAGTTCACATTATACTACCAAACTATAGAAAGCTCTGTAGCTCTATAGTAAAACTGCACGGTACTGGCATAAAAACAGACACATAGACCAATGGAACAGAGTAGAGATCCCAGAAACAAATCCACACAGCTACAGTGAACTTATTTTTCACAAAGATGCCAAGAATATACATTGGGGAAAAGACAGTCTTTTCAATAAATGGTGCTGGGAAAACTAGATATCCATATGCAGAAGCAAGGAATCTGTCACTATCTCTCACTATATACAAAAACCAAAACCAAATGGATTAAAGACTTAAATGTAAGACCTCAAACTACGAAACTACTAAAGGAGAGCATTGGGGACATTGGCCTGGGCAAAAAATTTTGGGGTAATACCTCACAAGCACAGGCAACCAAAGCAAAAATGGAAAAATGGGATCACATCAAGTTAAAAAGCTTCTGAACAGCAAATGAAACAATCAACAAAGTGAAGAGACAACCCACAGAATGGGAGAAAATATTTGCAAACTACTCATCTGACAAGGGATTAATAACCAGAATATATAAAGAGCTGAAACAACTCTATACGAAAATCTCTAACAATCCAGTTTTAAAATGGGCAAAACATATGAATAGACATTTCCCAAGAGAAAACATAAATGGCAAACAAGCATATGAAAAGGTGCTCAGCATCACTGATCATCAGAAAAATGCAAATAAAAACTACAATGAGATATAATTTCACCCCATTTAAAATGGCTTTTATCCAAAAGTCAGGCAAAAGCAAATACTAGCAAGGATGTCGAGTAAAGAAAAGTCTCATACACTGTTGGTGGGAATGTAAATTAGTACAACCACTATGGAGAACAGTTCAGAGGTTACTCAAAATACTAAAAATAGAGGTACCAGATGATCCAGCAATCCCACTACTAGGTACAGCCCCAAAGAAAGGAAATCAGTATATCAAACAGATATCTGGCACCCCCATATTCACAATAGCCAAGATTGGAAGCAACCTAAATGTCCATCAACAGAAGAATGGATAAAGAAAATGTGATACTTACACACAATAGAGTACTATTCAGCCACAGAAAAGAATATTCTGTGATTTGCAACAACATGGATGGAACTGGAGGTCATTATGTTAAGTGAGACAAGCCAGGCACAGAAAGACAAACATCGCATGTTCTTACTTTCTTTGTGGAATCTAAAAATCAAAATAATTGAATTTCTGGAGACAGAGAATACAAGGATGGTTATTAGAGGCTGGGAAGGCTAGTGAGGAGTGGGGTGAGGTGGGGATAGTTGATGAGTACAAAAAATAAAATAGAAATAATAAATAAGACATAATATTTGATTGCACAACAGGGTGAGTAGTCAATAATAATTGTATATTTAAAAATAAAGTACATTATAACAGTTGGACTGTTTGTAACACAAAAGATAAATGCTCAAGGGAGTAAATACCGAATTTTCCATGGTTTGATTATTATGCATGGCAAGCCTGTACCAAAATAACTCATTTACTCCATAAATATATACACCTACTACATACCCACAAAAATTAAAATTAATAAAATATTTAACCAATCAATTTAATTCATTACATTAAGAAACTTAAGAGAAAGAAAACAAGTAATTATATCAGTAGATTTTTAAAAAATAATTTGACATAATTTAACATCGTTTATAATAAAAACCTCTCCAAAGTACTAATAGAAAGGAGATTCCTCAACCTAATAAAGAGCATCTATGAAAAACATGCAGCTATTTAACGGTAAAAAATTGAATACATTTCCCCTAAGATCAGCAGAAAGGCAAGAATCATCAAAACTATTCCACATTTTACCGGAGGTCCTAACAAGTGCAGAAAGGCAAGGGGGAAAAAAGCAAAATAACAGATTGTAAACAACATACGACAATGTTTATTCAAAGATAATATGATTATGTATGTAAAAAATCCAAAAGAAGGCACATACCAAAAATACACTATGAGAATAAGTGAATTTAGCAAGTGTCAATTTACATCATCAACAGTCAAAAATTTATTGAATTTCTGTATACTAGCAACTAAGAATTTAATTTGAAATAAAATACTATTAATAGTAGCACCCAAAACATTAAATACAAATACTTACATATAAATTATCAAGGTCTAAGACCTGCACACTGAAAACTACAAAGAATTAAGGGAAGTTAAAGACAACTTAAATAAATAGAAAGATACACCATATTCAAAGATTAAATAAATAGAAAGATACACCATATTCAAAGATTAAATAAATAGAAAGATACACCATATTCAAAGATTAAAAGATTTAATATTGTTGAGATGTTGTTATGGGCTGAATTGTGTCCCATAAGATTTATGTCTCCTAATTCCCATTATTTGAGAATGTGACTGTATTGGAAAATAGGGCCTTTAAAGAGGTAGATAAGATAAAATGAGGTCATATGGGCAGGCCATAGTCTGATAGGACTAGTGTCCTTATGAGGAGAGGAAATTAGTACACAGGCAACACCCAGATTCAAGGGCAACCCTGTGAGGACACATCAAGAAGGCAGCCATCTGCAAGCCAAGGAAAGAGGCCTCAGAAGAAACCAAACCTGCTGACACCTTGATCTTGGACTTCTAGGCTCCAGAACTGTGAGACAATAAAGTTCTATCATTTAAGCCACCACATCTGTGATATTTTGTCATGGTAGTAATACCAAACTAATACAGATTTTAATCTCCCCAAGTTGATCAATAGATGCAATGCTATTGTAATCAAAGTCCAAACAGACATCTTTGTAAAAATTGATAAATGGATTCTAAAATGCATATGAAATAAAAAATAAGTAAGTTATGTAAAAATGAAAATAATCTTGAAAAATAATATGTAAGATTTATACTACCTGATTTAAAGACATAATAAAAGTACTGTAATCTAGGCAGTGAGGAATAGGAGAAGCAAATAGATCAAATGAACAGAATAGAGAATACATAAATAGACCCACATATATATCATCAATTGTTTACAGGGGCAATAAGGAATTCAGAGGGGAAAGGAAACTTTCTAACAAATAATTCTGGAAGAATTGGATAACTATATGACAAAAAAATAATTTCAACTCCTACCTCACACCATGAACAAAAATTAATTTTAGATGGCTCATAGATCCAGTTACAAGAGTTGAAACTACAAAACTTCTAGAAGAAAACTTAAGAGAATATTTTCATGAACTTGAATAAGAAAAATTTTCTTAGGCAATTCTTAAAGAGCATTAAAAAGAAAATTTTGAAAATGACAAGTGGACAAAATGTAAAGCTTCTGCTTGTCAAAACAAAAAAAGAAAATGAATAGGCAAAAAAAAAGTGAGAAAAAATATTCATAACACATCCCTCCAGCAAAGGAGTTATTATCACAATGTATAAAGAGCTCTGACTAATAGCAAAAAGACAGTGCAATGAAAATATCAGCAGCAGATTTGAACAGCCTCTCATAAAACAAGATATATGAATATATATGGCCAGAACCCAATGAAAAGATGTTCAACATCATTAGTTGCCAGGGAAAAGCAAATTAAACCACAGTGATATCTCTATGTATTCAGTAAAATGGCAAAAATTAGAAAAACAGATAAAACTAAAGGCTGGAGAGAATGCAGAGCAACTGGAACTCTCATACACTGCTGGTGAGAGTGTAAAGTTGAACAACTGTTTCAAAAAACCTTTTGTCAATTTTTTATAAAGTTACATACATATTTATCATATGGCCCATCACTCCCACTTTTAGGTATTTATCCAAGAGAAATTAAAGTATGTGTCTACACAAACTTGTAGAAGGATCATAATACCTTTATTCTTAATATAGTCCTCAACTGGAAACAACCAAATTGTCTATCACAAAATGACTAGGCAAATACATCATGATGTATTTATTCAATTGGGCGTGTGTTAGTCCATTTTCACACTACTGATAAAGACATACCCAAGACTGGGTAATTTACAAAGAAAAAGAGGTTTAATGGTTCCTTGTGGCTGGAGAGGCCTCACAATCATGGCAGAAGGCAAAAATCACAACTTACATGGTAGCAGGCAAGAGAGAATGAGAGCATGTGCAGGGAGACTCCCCTTTATAAAACCATCAGATCTCATAAGACTTATTCACTATCACGAGAACAGCACAGGAAAGACTCACCCTCATGATTCAATTACCTCTCACTGGGTCTCTCCCATGATGCATGGGAATTATAAGAGCCACATTACAGATTTGGGTGAGAACACAGCCAAATCTTCCCAACAGTCCTATAAAGTCTTTTTCTTTTTCCTTTTTTTTCTTTTTTTTTTTTTTTTTTTTGACAGGGTCTGCTCTGTCAACCAGGCTGGAGCACAGTGGGATGATCTCAGCTCACTGCAAGCTCCACCTCCTGGGTTCACACCATTCTTATGCCTCAGCCTCCTGAGTAGCTGAGACTACAGGTGCACGCCACCACACCCAGCTAATTTTTTGTCAGTCCCACAAAGTCTTAACTCATTTCAGCATTAACTCAAAAGTCCACAGTCTAAAGTCTCAGCTGAAACAAGGTAAGTCCCTTCCACCTATGAGCCTGTAAAGTCAAAAGCAAGTTGGTTACTTCCTATATACACTGGGGGTACAGGCATTGGATAAAGACACCCATTCCAAATGAAAGAAATTGTCCAAAACAAAAGGGCTCCAGGCCCCAAGCAAGTCCAAAATCTAATAGAACAGTCATTAAATCTTAAATGTCCAAGATGATCTCCTTTGACTCCATGTCTCACATCCAGATCACACTAATGCAAGAGGTGGGTGTCCATGGTCTTGGGCAGTTCCACCCCTGTGGCTTTGCAGGGTACAGTCTCTCCCAGCTACTTTCACAGGCTGGCATTGAGTGCCTGTGGCTTTTCCAGGTGCACGGTGCAAGCTGTAGGTGGATATACCATTCTGGGACCTGGAGGACAGTGGCCATCTTCTCACAGCTCCACTAGGCAGTGCCCCAGTGGGGACTCTGTGTCAGGGCTCCAACCCCGTATTTCCCTTTGGCACTGCCCTAGCACAGGTTCTCCATGAGGGCTCTCCTCCTGCAGCAAACTTCTGCCTGGACATCCAGGCATTTCCATACATCCTCTGAAATCTAGGTGGAGGTTCCCAAACCTCAATTCTTGACTTCTCTGCACCTGCAGGCTCAACACCACATTGGAAGCTGCCAAGGCTTAGGGCTTGTACCCTCTGAAAACATAGCCTGAGCTGTAACTTGGCCCCTTTTACCCATGGCTAGAGCAGCTAGAACACAGGGCACCAAGTCCCTAGGCTGTACACAGCAGCGGGGAGCCTGGGCCTGGCCCATGAAACCATTTTTTCCTCTTAGGCCTCTGGGCCTATAATGGGAAGGGCTGTCCTGAAGGTCTCTAACATGCCCTAGAGACATTTTTGCCATTGTCTTGGTGATTAGCATTTGCTTCCTCATTACTTATGCAAATTTCTACAGCCAGCTTAAATTTCTCCCCAGAAAATTTTTTTTTTCTTTTCTACTGCATTGTTAGGCTGCAAATTTTCCAAACTTTTATGCTCTGTCACCTCTTGAATGTTTTTCCACTTGGAAATTTCTTCCACCAGATACCTCAAATCATCTATCTCAAGTTCAAAGTTCCGCAGATCTCTAGGACAGGTGCAAAATGCCGCCAGTCTCTTTGTACAGCAAGAGTGACCTTTACTCCAGTTCCCAACAAGTTCCTCATCTCCATCTGAGACCACCTCAGCCTGGACCTTATTGTTCATATCACTATCAGCATTTTGGTCAAAGCCATTCAACAAGTCTCTAGGAAGTTCTAAACTTTCCCACATTTTCCTATCTTCTTCTGAGCCCTCCAAATTGTTCCAACCTCTGCCTGTTACCCAGTTCTAAAGTTGCTTTCACTTTTTCGAATATCTTTACAGTAGCACCTCTATCTAGTAACACCTCTATCACTCCCAGTACCAGTTTACTGTATTAGTTCATTTTCATGCTGCTAATAAAGACATACCCCAGACTGGGTAATTCATGAAGAAAAAGAGGTTTAATGGATTCACAGTTCCACATGGCTGGAGAGGCCTCACAATCATGGTGGAAGGCAAAAGGCACATCTTACATGGTGGCAGGCAAGAGAGAATGAGAGCCAAGAGAAAGGGGAAATCTTTTATAAAACTATCAGATCTTATGAGACTTATTCACTGTCACAAGAAGAGCATGGGAAAGACCCACCCTCATGATTCAGTTACCTCCCACAGGGTCCCTCCCAGGACATGTAGGAATTATGGGAGCTACAATTCAAGATTTGAGTGGAGACACAGCCAAACCATATCAGGGTGCCACTCTGTAATAAAAACAAACAACTGATGCACTTAAATCCTAGCACTTTGGGAGGGTGAGGCAGGTGGATTACCTGAGCTCAGGAGTTCAAAACCAGCTTGGGCAACATGGTGAAATTCCGTTTCTACTAAAATAGAAAAGAAATTAGCCAGGTGTGTAGTGTGTACCTGTAGTCCCAGCTACTCGGAAGGCTGAGGCAGGAGAATCGCTTGAACCCAGGAGGCTGAGGTTGCAGTGAGCCAAGATTGTACCACTGTACTCTAG
>NW_012117488.1:1281646-1295152 GCF_000951035.1 Colobus angolensis palliatus
TATATATTCCTCCTCCAGTTTCCTGGCACAGAGCTCCTAAAGACCTTGGCATCTCTTAAGTGATAAATGCCTTTTTGTATAATCACGAGATAGCTGGTAAATGGGAAATCCTAGACAGCTTCAAGAGGGAGGCTAGTTGCCAGGGGAACCAATCATGTGATTAGAGGGTTGGAGCTTTCAGTCCCACCACCCAACTTCCAGGGAGGGGAGAGAGAGTGAAGGTTGAGTTATCACCAATGGCCAGTGATATAATCAATCATGCCTGTGTAATAAAGCCTCCACGAAACCGCAAAAGGACAGAGTTCAGAAAATTTCCAGACAGCTGAACAGGTGAAGGTTCCTGGAGGGTGAGGTGCCCAGGAGAGGACATGAAAGCTCTGGGCCCCTTCCCCATTCCTTGCCCTACGCATTTCATCTGGCTGCTTGTCTATATCCTTTGTAATATGCTTTATAATAAATGGGTAAATGTAAATAAAGTGTTTCCCTGAGTTCTGTGAGCTGCTCTAGCAAATTAATTGAACCCAGGGAAGGGGTTGTGGGAACTCTGATTTATGTCTGATTGGTCAGAAATACAGGTCACAATTTGTGCTTACAATTAGCATCTGAAGTGGAGGGAGGGCAGCCTTGTGGGACTGAGCCCTCACCCTGTGGGATCTGAAGCAATCTCCAGGTACAGTCAGAATTGAGTTAAATTATTACTCACAGTTGGTGTCCAATGGGGAATTGATTAGTTGTTGGTAGGGAGAAATCCCTACACACATTTTGCTTACCAAAGGTGAAGTATTCTGTGTTGAGAGCATGAGGGTGGAAGGAAAACACTATTTGTTAGTTTTCCCTTCAGGTAGTGTTAGGAGATGAGGGCCAAGAGAATGGGAATTCAGATCACACAGGTGTTGAAAGTCATTGTGAAGACTCCCAGTTTCGATCTGAGATGGGAAGCCACAGGAAAAGTTGAGCAGAGGAGCGGCAAGACCCTTCACAAAGATTCACTCTGGCTGCTGTGATGAGAATAAACTAGAGGTGGAGGCAAGGGGTTGAAACAAGGGCAAAAGCACAGATGTTAGTTGGGAGGCTACTTCAGTAGCTTCAAACAGGAGTCGTGGCAATGGTGAAAAGTGGTCATCATTTGAATATATTTTGAAAGCAGAGCCAATGGGATTTGCTGGTGGACTGAATATGGGGTATGATGAAATAAAAGGAGTCAGGGATGATTCTGAGTTTTTAGGCTGAGCACTGTTAGAATTTGAATCTCAGCAGTGCAGCTCCAGAGCTAGCAAGGACTCAACCACTACAATTACTGCCTTCCTCCCTCAAAGCCCCACCCACAGCCACTGCTGACCCCTGTCCAATCCAGCTCAGCATGCTGGCAGGACCTGCACCTTCGGGAACCACCCAGGCCCCTGCCATCTTCCCTCATGAGACTGCTTTTGCCACCTTACTGTCTGGTTAAATCCAATTTCTGCTTCTCTGCCCATTCCCTTTGGATGTGGCATTCATTTGGACTGTCTGGTCCTCGGCCCCACCTTTGCCAGTAGACACTGCCTTTTTAAGTCCCCTTGCTCCATGCCTAAAGTCTTAGGTTACTGCTGACTTACACCTTTGCAACAAACCCCAGGCCTAACAAGAGACTTATGACAGCTTATATCGACCAAGAGAGAAGTTCAGAAATTGTAAGATTTCAAAGCAAACGATTAGGCAAAACCACATCCCACACAAGGTGCCCAGCCAAAGGGTCAAGCTGGGTTTGAAATCCAATTCATGCTCTAGTCTCCAAGATCTGAGCTTCAGTGCTAGACTGCATCCTAGAAGCATTACTATTTCCCAATGGGTCCACTCAAAAATGTCTTTTATGTCACCTTTTTCTAATTTGCCCAAAGGTATCATCTATACAAAAGAAGTCCCTATTTCAAAGTCAGCCAAGCATGATTCAGATTCACAAAGGTCAGGCTTTTTTCACTACACTGAGAACATTAACAGAGCCCATTAAACTGCTGTCTCTCTTGCTTAGAACTTTTATAAAATGTAAGTGAAAGAAGAGACTAAACTTCATTGATATCGGATTATCAGAAGGCAATTTTTCTGGTAGCATCCCTTGTCTTGTCCCACATCTGCATGTTGCAGTTTCTCCTCCACTCCAGAAATGCAAACAGCTTTTGCTTATTTCTACTGAACATGGTTCCTTTTTCTCTGATGTTGTCTCGATTGAACCTGAGAAGCTGACATAATTGTGCAATTCATAGCTAGTGAAAGTTGAACTTTGAACAGTAACTGGAGATCTGAGCAGATAAAGGCATCTGACAAGAGTTTGTACTTGACAACACCAGCATCCTTTCTCTTCTGAATAATAATATAACCAATTTAACATCCTCTATTTTCTTGCTGTTGCAATGTTGAATTCAAGTGCCAGTATGACCTGACTGTTTATCGGTAAGAACTCAATTAATTTGAGTCCAGACTCATTAATTGTTCTTAATTCACATTTGACCATTGTGTTTGGTCTCTGACCTCTGGTCCCACTTTTGCATGGAAATCTCCCTCTCAGCAGAAACACATCATGCTCTGGCACACAGCCACTCACCTTCTATTCTGATTGAGCCTCTTTCCTGTCACCACAGGTGCTGAATTTCCCCAGACATATACCTCAATGATACATTCAGAGAGGCTAGTTTTTAAAAGATTCTGATAAGCTGTTTTCACGTTATTACAATTCATGAAGGGAGGCTTGTGATGTGGTATAAAGCCCTGGACTAGATGCAGTTCACACACTATGTATTTAGTGAATATTTGTTAAATGAGAGAATAGCTCTAGCTGTCCCAGGAACCAGCTTGTGATTTGAGTTAGGTCATGCCATCTCATAGGGCTTCAGTCTTCTCATTTGTAATGTCAAGAGGCTGGAAAGATGGATTCTGAGATCCAGAATAGAAGCTTGTCAAATTCCCATCTCTCCTATCACAGTTCTCCAAAGGGTTTTTCAGGCAAATTTTAAAAAGAGGCTGAAAAACAAGCTCCTGAAACTCAAATGGCCTTTGGGAGTTTCCTTTGAGTCAGTCTTCCTTAAGTGGACAACTTTGGAGACCAGTCATGTGGCCCTCGGGGGTTTTCTCAAATAGCTAAAGCAATCTGGAGATGCAATAAACCCAGCCAATATTTTGAAGCACATTCCACCCCTATACTTTTATTTTTACCTCTTCCTTTTAACTCCATATAATTTTTAGAAGAAAATTCACCTTAGGGTCTGGTTTGTTTTCCAGGAATTCACTTTATCCTTTGGTAATTCATTGGGGTATTATAAAAGCACTTCTTGGGGAAATCTTTAGGCTATTTAGTCTTTTTCCATCCTTTGAGTAAAATCACTGATCTTATCATGGCTAGGATATTGACACATTCAAAGAGACAAAAACTGTCTAAGTAGACACTTAGAACAAAATTGTTGTAAACTCTACACGTAGAAAACATTCTCCCACTCAATTTCTAAAGTTTGTTTCTCTTTCATGGCCATTTTCATGGATAGTTTAGTTAAAACTGAAGAGGCAATTCTAAAGATTAGTCAGAGACACATCACTAACCTGGGATTCAGAAGAACTGATGTCTACGTCAGCTCCCCCAGCACTATTTTGCTGAGACATTATTAAAAGTATTATGGAATCTGAAATTGGGGGAGAAATACAGAGGTCACTGAGGAATGAGGAGGGGTTTCTTTTAGAAGAAAACCTCTCTTCTCTAGCCTATGTAAATACGTTCTGTGATTGAAAACAAAACCTTACTATTTCCTGCCTATTTTCATTGCCGAAAACGTATGGTAGAAAGATTTTTCTAACAACCACTTCCATCTCTTGCTCCTAGTTCTACAAAGAAAATTAAGAATAGCTTAATTTTTAAAACATTAATTATAAAAGTAACCAGACAAACAATAGTACATACTGAGCAATTCCATCTATATGAAATTCCAGAAAATGCAAACTCATCTATAGTGGCAGAAAGCAGATCTGTAGTTGCTTCAGGATACAGTGGGTGGGCCAGGAGAAAGGAGGGATTACAAAGGGATACAAGGGTGATGAGTATGTTCACTATCTTGATTGTGATGATGAGTCTGTGGATGCAAATACATGTTAAAACATATCACAGTGTACACTTTAAATATGTGCAATTTATTGTAGGCCAATTACACCTCAATAAAGCCATTTTTTTAAAAAGTCTAAAAAAAAAAATTAATTATATGTACCATGACTTCATTTAAAGCTCACAAGAGCTGCTACTTCTGACCAAAATGGAGTACTAGAGACTCCTGCATTAAACAACTAGAAACAATTAACAAAATACACAGAACAATGAGTTTTTTTTCCACTGGAGAATAGGCAGTATAGGACTCTGATCCCTGACAAAAGGGAAGAAAGCTGGACCATTGCTGCAGTTCACTACCTGGAGGCAGGTCGTAGGCTGCAGCACAGGGAAAGGAACCTAAATATAAGCCAAAGGTCTCACTTAGATGAGGACACAGATATAGAAGATCAGAAAGGTAAATCAGCTGCAACCTCTGGAATAGGAAGCCAGGGAGGGAGGAGCTGCACAGAGAGAAAGAAAAAGCTCTGTAGATCTGCTGAGAGTCCCTCAAGTCTTGCTAGGGATGGATCTGCACATGGATGACAGTAAATTCTCCAAGGCCCCAGGGAAACCTTCCAGAAAACAAAAGACCAAACAATTCCTGAAACTCACCTTATATTCCCACCATGCAGAGTGGACAAACATAATAATACACAGAGAATGAGGTAGAGTTATCAGAAGGGTACAATCTTAGTAGCTAATTTAAATTATCTATGTAATAAAGACTGTCCTAGACACTCCCTAACAAAGCTTCAAGCAAGCCACAAAAGGATACTACTGATTCTAAGTAACAGAACTGCATATCAGAATAAGTCCAATATTATATAAAGGAATACAACCAAAGCTAACACCTAACGGCATAAAAATTCCTGGCATCTAACCTAAGTTTACCAGACATGTAAATAAACAGAAAAATATTACATCTAATCAGGAGAAAAGAAATAAGTCACTGGAATCAGAGACAGAAATAATAATTGATTACGTTAGCTAAGGACATTAGTTTAATTAGATAGGGACACTGAAACTGACAAAAATGGAACTTCTAGTAATGAAAACTAAAATGTCTAAATGAAAATACACTGCACAGGATTAATAGCAGAACAGCTCCTGTAAAAGAAAAAAGCAATCAGTGAACTTGAAGACCTAGCAATAATAACTATTCAAAATGAAGCATAGAGAGAAAAAAATACTTAAAAAATAAACAGAACAACAATGACCTGTGCAATAATACAGAGCAGTCTAACATACAGGTAAATGAAGTATTAGAAAGTGAGTGGAAGTAGACTAACAAAATTTGAAAGTATAATGACCAAAATCAATCATAACTATTAATTCACAGATTCAAGAAGTTTAACCAACTTTAAGATGAATAACCATAAAGAAAAGCACATGGAGGTACAATATAATTATAATGCCTAAAACCATTAAGAAAGAGAAAAATCTTACAAGCATCCAGAGGAAAAAATAGATACAATGTAAACATAGGAGGAAAGATAACAACAATATCAGACTTCTTGTCAGAAACGACGTAAGGCAGAAGACGGTGAATTCACGTCTTTAAAGTACTGAAGGGAAAACCATCAACCTAGAATTCTATACCCAGTGAAAATAATTATTTTAAATAAAGGCAAAGTACTCTTTTAAACAAATAAGATCTGAGAAAATTAATTGCCAGCATGCCAACACCATAAGAAAGATTAAAGAAAATTATTTGGACAGAAGATAGATGATACCAAATGGAAGTCTGAACATACACAAAGAAATAAAGAAAGGTAGAAAGAGTAAATACCTTTACCCTTTACTATAAAAGACATTTTCAGACCAGGCATGGTGGTTCATGCCTGTAATCCTAGCACTTTCGGCGGGTGAGGTGGGCGGATCACCTGAGATCAGGAGTTCAAGACCAGCCTGGCCAATGTATAGAAACCCCATCTCTACTAAAAATAATAATAATAATACAAAAATTAGCCGAGCATGGTGGCACAGCCTGTAGTCCCAGCTACTCAGGAGGCTGAGGTGCAAGGATTGCTTGAACCCGCGAGGCAGAGGTTGCAGTAAAACAAGATCGCACCACTGCACAACCTGGGCAATGGAGTGAGACTCTGTCTTGAAAAAAAAAAAAAAAAGACATTTTTAACACTTTTAACTTTAAAAGATAAATAACTGCTTAAAGCAATAAGAACAATATATTGTGGAGCTTATAAAATATAACAAATTTAAATGCATAAAAATAGCACAAAGGATGGGGAAAAAGAAGGGAAGGAGAACTAAACTGTCATAGCTTTCATCCATCGTATATGACATGACATGATATTACTTAAAACACATTACTATAAGTTAAAAATGTATGTTGCAATATTAAAACAAGAGCTCAAAATAAATAAAAGATATATAGCTAATAAGCCAATAATGAGACAAAATGGAAATTTTTTTAAAACACACACAAATGCAAAAGAGGAAAAGGAAACAGAAAAGACAAGATAAATAAAAAACAGCAAGTAGGTAGATTTAAATCTGGCAATATTAATAATTAAAAGTAAGTGGTATAAATACTTCAATTAAAGGCATAGGTTGTCAGGGGAGTAGGTTAAAATATAAGACCCAAATACATACTCTAAATAAGAAAGCTTCTAAAGACACAAAAAGGCTAAAAATGAAAAGACAGCAAATGATAGACTATGTAAATTAAACATTAACAAAAGAGAGAGAGGATGGAGAGGAATGAAGGAAGGAAGCTAGAGTAACTGTATTAATATCAAACATAGTAAAGAAATTGAAAGGGACATTTCATAATGATAAAGGGGTCTATTCATCAAGAGAACAAAACAATCCTAAACGCGTATATACCTAGTAAAAGTTTCAAAATACATGAAGCAAAAACTGAGAAAACTGAAAACAGATCGTGATTATAGTTGGAGAGTCTAACACTCATATCAGTAATTGACAGAAAAAGTAAACAGAAAACACTAAGGATATTGATTCTGCAGAATTAAACAAAAGATAATCTTCACTTTTCTTGATTATACTTTGACAGATTACTCCCCTTCTTAATACATATTACACATAACAACTTCTCTCCAAACCAGTTCAGCACAACGTAACTTGTAACTAGAGTACAATCCAACTCATACTGTGCTTCAGTAAGAAGCTTCCAAGCACATAGATGTAGAAACCCAAAGACAGCAAGATAATTGGGGAGGATGAGTTATTTTTCTCCTCACTAGAGCTGTAATTCAGGCAAGCAGAAAACCTCAACATGTTCGCCTCATTCCTTCTATATACAGTGACCCCAAACTATATCCTTGCTCTTCACAATACATATGTCCAGTTGTGCATTGATTGAGTCAGCCACCCTAAAGCAAACATTTATGTTCACATGTTTATGTATGTGTATTGGCTCGTGGTGTCACTCTTAGAAAGCATCCTTTACTGCCTTAGAATCTTTGATAGAGATCCCACATTCTAGTATATACTATTTCCTTTTTCTAGCCACAGCAGTTCAGATTACTTCTACACATTATGATGAATAAGCCAACATCAAGTATTAATAGTAGATTCTCCTTCAGAGCAAGTTAATTAACACAATTCTCAATGTAAATTAGTAAACTGAACAACTGGTGTAATTTGTCAACTCAAAGAATGTCTCTCTCTCTCTTACTCACTCTTGCTCTATTCTTCCTATACTGTCAAGTAAGATTCTAATCTTACTTAAGTGATTATCTTGCAGCTTTGAATTGCTTTGCATGAAACGTTTTTATTCATTAGTGATTCAATCATGTAATCATTAAGGCAAGGCTGTCAGCAGCTCTCCTGCCCAATGGACTGCCTTTGATGCGCCACAGCTCAGGCGCTGGCCAGCTGCTGACTCGAGCAAATCTCTAAATGTTCCTGGACAACTATCTCAGGCACTGCTTATCCAACAGAGGACACAAAGAGGAAACAACAGATTCTGGGGCCTACTTGAGGGTTGGGGAGGGAGAGCACCAGAAAGAGTAACTATTGAGTACTATGCTTAGTACCTGTGTGGTGACATAATCTGTACAACAAACCCCTGCAACACAAGTTCACCTATATAACAAGCCTGTACATGTATCCCTGAACCTAAAATAAAAGTTAAAAACATTAAAAAAAAGCAACAAAATAAGATGTGGGGGCGGGGGGACAGGGGAGCATTTTTACCTTATCATAAACATGGGTTTTCATATTCAGACTACTGTAGGTATGAGTAGAAATAAGTGGGCGTAGGAGTAGGATTGCTAGCTGTTTTAGAGAGAATGTCATGATGGGGTAACAGAACAGAAGCAGGAAGATATTGTAGAAGAAAGACAATGAACTTTACAGTCAAAAGGTCCACGTTCAAATTCTAGTTCTATTTTGTACTAGCTGTGAGATCTTACACAAATAACTTATGTTCTCCTAGCTTTGGTTCACTCAGGTCTAAATGGAAATAATTCGGAGGATTCACTGTAACAATGGAGGTAAGGTTTCCGACGTCTAAGAAACATGTTGCATGGTAGCAGCTAATGGCTCCCAACCCAAAAGCTGAATGACCAGTCACCTGTGCCATCCTACTTCCCTTTCCCCAGGGGAATTGGCAAATTTGGCAAAGTAAGCTGTATCCAGGGAAATTCGGTAACCCACCAGGAAGATGAATGCCCTGATCTAAGACCAAAATCCAGAGGCAAATCTAAGACCAAAATCCAGAGAATCACCAAACCTAGTAACAAAATGCTTATTTTGTTTATTCTTTCATTAGTTCAGTCACTCAAGTAACAACAACAAAACCCAGGCACTATGTGCCTTCTCTGGGCCAGCTACTCCACAGAGCTTTGCAGTCCCTAACCTCTGCTAGTTTATAGTCTTATGGGCAGAGACACGTCTTAATGAAGCCATGAAATGTTTCATAGGGGTTTTAAGATAAGCAAATTTCTTCTGTTTACATCCTTTGTAACCTTTTTCCAACACAGACCACCAAACTGTGAGAACTTAAAATCCCAGCCCAGACCCCGGTTTCCTTAGCTCTGGCACCTACTCTCTGTCAGTGTGTGGGTAAGCAATTGCATGTGGCTTAGTTAGATGCCCCGGATTCTGGGAGTTAGGGAAATTATGCATAGATCTGCCATTAACACTAATGGGGGGTTACACGCACAAATCCTCCACACACCAAGAAAAGAATAGACTCCTCTCATTCATACATAATAGATCTGTAGAAAAATTAGCATGTATGCTTTTAGGAGCTGAACTCTGAAGATGTACCTTTCACGGGAAATATGTAAATAAGGAGAGAGGATACACTGAAGGACAAGTGCTGTAACGTGCTCCTTTTCTGATGCCTGGGCACCTTGTCAATTTTGCTGCTGCATAAAGTAGGACTAGGCTTGTCTCTGCAGAGATTCGCCAGCGCATTTACCTTCCTGGTGTTACCAAATTTCCCCAGACACAGCTTGCTCTGCCAAATTTGCCAATTCCCCCAGTAAATGGGAAGTAGGACAGTGCAGCTGATGGTCCAGCAAGCAAGTACTATTATGGACCTTTTCTGTGGAAGTGTTTCTTTTTTTTCTTAGAAGCTATTATTAAATTGCCTCATAATTTAAGCGACCTTAGAAACAAGGGAATACAGTATTCATCATAGGAATGCAGATCCTCCCAGTCAGCTAGCGTCACCCCAGAAGGCCACAGAAATCACGGTGCTGGGTCAACTGGTTTTGTCCGTGAAAGGGAGGGAGGGCCCTGTCTGCATCTTCCGTTTTTCTGCCTCAGCCCACAGAGGAAGGAATTCTCTTTCCTTGACTTCTCTATCATCCCCTTCTGAGCTCCTCCCCACCAGCCAAGTTGCTAATCCAATACATTGGGCCACATTTTGCTAGTGGGCAGTCATGACAGAGGAAACTAATTCTCATGCAGAAGGACAAGGGTGCACCCTTTCCAGGCTGGCACAAAGTCAGCCTCTTTCTTCTGCTGAAGAGTCCAGCACCCTTCCTGCTGCCCACAACCAGGAATCTATCCCTTGCTTCTTGTCCCCTTGGGTATGTTCTCCAAGGCAGGCTGTCCACAGACCCAGCCTTCCTCTTAGCTGTGTCTGATCTAGATCCCTGACCAGTGGTTGTTGCAAGAGCCTGGGATTTGCTCTGTAATCAAGTGAGTAGGAGGATGGAATAGGAAACCTTACTGGGGTGGCCAGTCACACTTACCATGGATGACCTGCATTTGGAGGATGATTACGAGAGTTGTATCAGGGCTTTCCTGGATTCCAGTAAAAGCCACTGAACTCCATACCTTATGGGTGTCACTTCCTGAACATACCCCAGAAGAAAAGAGCACTGAGGCACAAAACACCAAAGGTGTTTTTACTTTAACATGCTAAATCAAACTCAGGACATACATTAATTGCAGATTCACTTCCTTCTTTTGTAGATGTCCTTAAGGCTTTGACTACTACTAACACCATGGTTCTTCAGGAATTCCGATCAGTGGAGAGAATGAATTGAACCAACTGTGTCCAACTCATGGTTTCAAGGTCTTTGTGTCTAAAGGGTGGAGCATGCATGTTAACTTCAGGAGACTGCAGCAGTAAGTAGGGAATTGCCTGAAAATTTCCAGCCAGTAGCCAGGCAGCCACCTGAAACCGAGGTCTGGAAAAGAGTTGTAAAGAAATGGTTTGAGTGTAGTGCTTTATTTCATCCAGGACCACTGTGAGCTGATAGCAGTGAACCCTATTCTGCAACAAACTCTGTTCTGTAGATCCCCCAGAGCTTGCTATGTACCAAGGATAGCTCAAGAAACATATAGACAGACACAGGGGCAGCTCTTCCCATGTGGAATGTAAGATTTATCACCACCAAGACATAACCAGAATTCCCAGTCCCAACTCAAACCTAAACCCCTGCAATGCTGACTCCATGCTCTGAAAAAAAGGAAAATGGTCACAAAATTCCACTGAAATGCTCATGGTCTCGAAAGCAAAGCAGCACATGCAGACACACAAAACACCCTTTACTCATGGAATCCAGAGGCACTGAGTCCTGGTCCTAGTACTGCCCTGTGAAATCACATCTGTGTAGCAATTTGGGCTACCATCTTCTAATTCATTGTTCTAAAAATCTAACAGCTCAAATCTTTTCCAGAATCATTATTTGCATTTTCCTAAAAATGGATGTGCACTTCAACGGATAGGAGAAAAAGAGACAAGAAGCAATCCTCAAAGGAACTACAGCAATTAGAATAAACCGGAGATCTGATAACATGGAAAAACCCATCCCTCCATTAGTCAAAGAAAAATAATTTAAGTGTCACCATAATCAAAGTGTGCTCCTATCAGGTATATTACATGGAAATTGACATTTTTGTGAGGAAATCAAGTCAAAGCCTAGAATGATATCTTTTATGTAGTTTAATATCTCAATTAGACTGTTTTTTCTACCATCAATTTTTATCCTGAAAGACAGCATTGGAAGGAGAGAGTTAAAGAAATTACAAAAAAAAAAAAAAAGAAGAAGAAGAAGAAGAAAGAGAGAGAAAGATTGAACTAGCATTGCACATGCAAATGAATGCATTATGGTAGTGGGGTTTTTTTCCACTGAATAAATTTACATTTACATCAGTTAGATCTGATGTAATTCTGCAACCAATGAAACTTAAATATATACATATTTTGTCATGAAAGCCCTCACAGCTATAAACTTTGGATTAAGATCTATTATAAAACTAAGAATAAATTTCAGTCAACCAATTTTAGATTTGGCAACTTTTATTACTCATTTTACCCAGAAGTAACTGGCACTTACCAATACTCAATAGAAGTCTCGTCCAGTTTTCCTGTTAATTCCCTAGATTTTGTAACAATTCTCATAAACAGATGAAATTTTATAAACTCTCACTATAAAGAATGAATAATATAAATTGTCTGCTCTTGGCCAAGGACATGCTTGTGTGTGTATGTGTGTGTGTGTGTGAGAGTGTGTGATACATGGCAACTATTCACATTTTTCCACTGAATTGAAAATTGATCACAAAATTTAAAAAGTGGCAAAAATTGGTGAAGAAATAACTTCCTTTAGCTTAAGCAGTCACCCTGCTCCTCTGTTTCTTGCTTATGTGAGCTGTTGGAAAATAGTTAACACAGTCCTAAGCATTTGACCTGGTCACCTAAGGTAGGCAGTGTCAATTAGCATGCAAGTAAAATAGCAAAAAAACAAGCAACAGCATCCACTCTAACATTCCAAGTGATCTTTCTATGTAATTACAATTTGTTTCATCACAGTCATTTCACTTGACAAATTAGTGAAGCTAAGATCGGAGAGCTTTGCACAGTGGGGCTGTGTCAAGATTACAAAAGAGTAACCTGCCACTAAGTTATCAAATTTAAGGGAAAGATGTAATTTCAAAGACTTGGAATAATAAATATTTGTCAAGTGCCTATGTGCCAGACACTGTCAGATGAACTCTTAATTCTCCCAATAGCATTATAAAGCAGGCATTATAGTTGCCATTTTATAGATGAGAAAACTAAGGGATAGAGATGGAAATTCAATGTCTGAGTCTCACGGTTCATAAGTGGCAGAGCTAAGACATAGCCCAACTTGGCCTTATTCTAAAGGCTGAGTTCTTCCCATGATGCAGCTGTACCTACAGGAAATCAGTAAAAGAATGGCTATTATCAGCAAAAATCGCAGGAGTATATTTTACTAGCAGACAGAACAATGACTATGATGGAAAGAATTTCCTAACAAGCCCACTGAAATCATTTTTGAAGATACCCACATTAGAAGAATTATAATACTAGAGACCTAATGATGTTCTTGTATTTATAAGCATCTTTTGCCTTGGATAGCTAACATCTCATGATTCAATCACAAAATCATATAAAATAGCTAATGGTAGTTACACCAAATCAGTAGCTCTCAAATTTCAGGAAGTGTTAGAATCACCTTGTGTTCATTAAAATATAGATTCCAAGGTCCCTGCTCCACCAAAAACTTAACCACTGGTTTTAGAGTGGGCCTAGGAATTTGTATTTGTGTCAGGCATCTGGTGATTCAGTTAATGGAGTTGGGGAAGGGATCTCAGTATCATGCCTTGAGAAATACTGTTGGGTATCAGAGAGTAATGACATAACCTGTCCAGTACCCTATACCATGAGTGATGGGGGTGGGGGCATCTCCTCCCATAATTAATCCAACAATGAATTGACTGAGTCTGGGGGAGGCAGCCCATTTTTGCAGGTGTGTTTGATTCTCTGCACTTGTCATCCCCCATTCCTTCACCAGGATGTACATTTTTTCCTGATACACTTACAATGCAATCGGTAGACTGGAAAAGAAGTATCCTTAGGGGGGGCGGAGCAAGATGGCCGAATAGGAACATCTCCTGTCTCCAACTCCCAGCGCGAAGGACACAGAAGACCG
>NW_012117488.1:1301297-1302637 GCF_000951035.1 Colobus angolensis palliatus
CATGGCACAAGTATACATATGTAACAAACCTGCACGTTATGCACATGTACCCTAGAACTTAAAGTATAATAAAAAAAAAAAAAGAAGTATCCTTAAACTTGAGTTAGCCTCTTTATACACTAAATGAAAATTACCATATTCTTTGATGTGTTGTTTGTTTTGTGTGTTTTGTGTGTTTTTTGATTTTTTAGAAGAAAATGCTGTCCTTCCTTGTCTGTGGAAAGGCTTTACCCTGATACAGTAGAAAGAATGGCAGGAGGAATGTGAATTCCTTACTGTGTCTGTATGGGTGTGATTTATTGTACTTTCTTTTATTGCAGGGCAGCCAATGCAGGGGCAGCCGTGGTGGCATGATGTAAGGTCATCACACACTCTCGGGGAGCACTTGGTGTTTTTCAGGTGCTCTGCTTATTTACCATCCCTGCAGCACCTCCAGGAAAAGAGGTCAGCATCTTCAGGGCTTAGCAGCAGAGGGATTGAAAACCCAGAAGAGTAAGAGGCAGGTGGTGCTGAGTCAGGGCTTAAACCATCTCCTCCACCCAGGACCACAGAATCCATTCCTTTGGGAGAGGCTTTGCAAAGCCTCTGCAGACTTCTGGATGGAAAGACCTGGGGACACACTGCGAGAAGCCAGTTCAATCTGGTTATTTCAGAGGAAAAAAGGAATAAAAATTGAACCTTGAAATGTACACTCTGGGGATCCCCAAATTCTCCAGTGGTGAGGAGCTACAAGCAATGTTTAAGCCACAGGCAGGAGTATTTTACAAAGTTATTTACAGGATTAATTACTGGCATCCATACCTGTGCTGTTAGTAGTGTTGTGGTGGCCCATACCCAGTGGGCAGGCTGGAAAGCAGTTCCTGAGATGCCAGTTCCCACAGGAACCCCAGCAGTTCTTGGATGCCTTGCTTTGCATTAGGTAAGGTTAGTGCAGGGTACAAAGTGTGTTTACTTGGAATACAAAGCAATGAATTCTGCTTCGCCTGGGCCTCTACCTCCCGAGCACACACAAAGACAAAGGCATTGTGAAATTTTCACTATTGGATTTACTAGAGAAGTAGCCAGGATGAGACTTGGGTTTGTAAACCTAAAGAACTAAGCAGTTGTTTTAGTCAGCTTAGGCTGCTATAACAAAGCACATTAGACTTGAGGGCTTATAAACAGCAGGAATTTGTTTCTCACAAATTCTGGAGGCTGGAATTCTGAGTTCAGGTTACCAGCATGGTGAGGTTCTTCTAGATTGCAGACTACCGATTTCTCAGTATATCCTCACATAGCAGGAAGAAGACAAGAGAGCTCTCTGGGGTCTCTTTTATAAAGGCACTGATTCCATTCTTTTT
>NW_012117488.1:1309192-1328898 GCF_000951035.1 Colobus angolensis palliatus
GCTCTGGCTGGTCGGGCCGCAACAGCTGACCAGCACCGATTGTCCGGCACTCACTAGTGAGATGACCCCAGTACCTCAGTTGAAAATGCAGAAATCAGCGGTCTTCTGTGTCCTTCGCGCTGGGAGTTGGAGACTGCAGCTGTTCCTATTCGGCCATCTTACTGATTCCATTCTTAAGGCTCTGCCCTCATGATCTAATTACCTTCCAAAGGCCCCACCCCCTAAAACCATCATATTGGGGATTAGGATTTCAACATATGAATTTGGGGAGGAACAAACATTCCATCAAATCCAGCAGCCCTCTATGATGGAAGAGCAATAAAGGGGAGGTGGAGAGATGAAGGTTAGAGACAGCTTTCATGGTTAACAGTATGGGCCTTGCAATAACACCAAGTGTGGTCCAAGGACCAGCAGCATCAGCATCACCAGGGAGCTACTCAGAAATGCTAAACATTGGATCCCACCCAGACATACTGATGGTCAGAATCTCTAGGGCTGGAGTCCAGGAATCTGTATTTTAATAAGTGTTTCAAATGATTCTTATGTGTGTCAAAGACTGAGAAGCACTGGCCCTGGAGTTAGACAGTCAGGTCAGACAGTCTGGGCTTGTATCCTACCCCATCATTCCTCAGCTGTGTGAGCTCCCCAGGTCTCCATTCTTTCCTTTGTAAACCAGGTATAACAGTAATGCCTACTTCATGGGGTTGTTGTGTGGTCAGGATGATAAGATAATGTGTGTAAAGCACTTAGACCAAGATCTGGCAAATAAGCACTTACCGAAGGTATGCAGAATAAAATACAGACCTTCCCTTTATAAATCCTTAAACCCCACTTCTACTCAGAGCTCATGCTCCCAACTATCTTCAAGGTCACCTCTTAGCCCATTGTCAACTCTAACTCACAAACCCTTGTATTTTGCCTAAGCCTATTCATGATTCATTCATTCATAGGTCATAGGCATTCCACAGGCATTCTTCTTCAATCTCCCACTAAAACTTCTGTACCTCCCAACAGCTCAGCTTTGGATTCTGCCAGTCTTTGTTTGGGTCGGGAGGAGACCACATGATGTGTCTTCCCAAGAAGAAAGAAAATTCTAGAGAACCACCATGAAGTCCAGAGGTACTTATGAAAACAATGGGCTTGAACTCACTTCTCATCTTAGATTGACTGTTTAATTAATGTTTATTGAGTAAGTTAATGAATGAATTTCACTCAACTTGGAATATACAGTCTCAGGTTATGGTGGCAGGAGACTGGACTGGGTTTCTTCCCTCTGTTTATTCCAGAGATTTTTTTATGGTTCATTGATCCATTTAGAGATGTCAGGGCAGCTTTTTTATTTGAACATCCTGCCAGTTTTATATGTATGTTAAACAGGCTCCTTTTCATATAAAATAACCACAATTTTAACACAATTTTTTATATTTGTTCCTTCCTTCCTTCCTTCCTTCTTCCCTCTCTCTTTTTCTCCCTTCCTTCTTTCCTTCCTTCCTTCCTCTTTCTCTCTCTCTGTTTCTTCTTTTCTTCCTTTCTTTTGAGTGGGTCTCACTACATTGCCCAGGCTGGTTTCAAATTCCTGGCTTTAAGCAATCCTCCTGCCTCAGCCTCTCAAGTAGCTGAGATCACAGGCAGAAGCAACTGCACCCAGCAACAAAAAGTACTTTGATTCATTCCTAAGAAAGGCATTGAAATAAACAAAGAAAGATTACTATAGCCGTGGATTCATTTGGTTGATTGTTAGAGAAAGTGAAAGTCAAATCTTAAGCCTAATGAGTCAGGTGATGGTGAATGCTAATGTGTTTATGTATTGTGTGAATGTGTGTGTGTGTGTGTGTGCATGTGTGCTTGTATGTATAAACAAAAGAACGCAGCTAGGTCAGGGGAGGAAACACATTCCAATAATACAGAAAAATACACACACACACACACACACAGACAGGGATAGACAGATAGAAAGAGATGCAAGAAAAGATCAGAAAATTTTTCCTTTTTCCAACCCTACAAAGACTTAGAAGTACTCCAAACGAGCGCTTTTCAAACTATCTATGGTGAAGAAAAAGGTTTTGTTATTTGGTTTTGCTTCTTCCTTTCCTAAAAGTTATGGACTAACACTACAAATGCTCTAAAATGAATTATTTTAAAAATAATATAAAATAAGTATACACAAAATAAATGCCACTGTCCTTCCAGACATCTCTTACCCCACGCTTGCCCTTGTGCTGAAGGAACTAGACACCAAACCATGTAAGAATCCACCTTTAAAATTCCAAGACTATCAAGTGAGCAAATGATATGGCATAGTTGCCCAAATAAGTGGGTGACAGTAGTAGCAGAAATAGAACAGCTGCCCTCACACCTGTTCCCCTGCCAGGTGATCCAGCATTCTGGGGACAGCCCACTGATTTCAATGATGAAGGCACATTCTAGTGGCCAGCGGCAGCTCAGCAGAGAGGACTACAAAGAGAGGAGCTACAAGAAAACCTCCTGTTGCCTCTCACAGAGATTTGGCAAGGCTTCGTATGCATATTTGTTATTTATTTTCTTCTTGAATTATACTTATTAATCTAATCTTGTGCAAACAGTTCTCGCAAGAAGTGAGGACTGAGGAGACTGAGCTTGCTGTGAAATGTGAATTCCTAAGTGCGGCAAGGACATGGCTAAGAGGGTAAGAGCAATGCCTGGGCCCTCTCTTGGTGGCAACATTAACAGTAGAGGGACTTTGAACTCCTGGATGCCCTGACATTTCTTCTCCTGCCATTTGCTGTTCTGCTCCTTTGCCTCCCGCTCGGTGTCCACCCTTTTAATAGTGCCATTTCATTCCTCAGACAAACACTACTTACTACCTCTGCCCACCACACTCCATTTCTGTCATTCCTCTGGAGCTTATTGGCTTCATTTCTGGCCTGTGGCATTTTGTGTGTAGCCCTTCCTCTCCAAAATATGCCTGTTAAAAAGTGTAAGCCAAAAGTAGGAAGCAAATAAATATGGCAGTAACAATAAAAGCATGATTTATTTGAGAAGTCTCCCTTGATTTGATGAGATGTCTCAGATTCCACAGAAAAGTCATGCTATACTCAGAGCTCACAGAATGATGAATACATTTCACAAAAGTGTCCCCACTTACTCTAAATCATGAGCTTCATACATTAGCTTGACCCTTGTTGACTCCAGCAATGTGCCGTAGCACACAATTCACTCTCTCTGAGCTTTGTTCTTGCCTTTCTTTGTGGTTGGGTTGTCACGATTGCCACATGGCCCTCAGTGCACACACAGAGCCCTAAGGAATATCCTTTCTAGTTATAAGCACAGATTTCCAAATCAGACAGAACTACATTTAAGTCTTGGGTCCACCATGTAACAGCTGTCTGACCTTGGACAGGTTACTTAGAGTCAAGGAGACCTGGTGTACTCATCTATAAAATGGAAATGACGATAGCACCTGGCCCAGAGGGTTACTGTGATGATTAAATTAGATGGTATATATAAAGTTATGGCAGTGCCTGGGACATAGTAGACACTCAATAAAAGTTAGCTATTATTGTAATCTGTCCTGGGGGACAGAATGCACACCATGTCCTCTAACAGGTAACAAAGAACATTCGAAGAAATTGAGCTGAAAAATAAAATATAAGTGAATATGATTGTTGAGTCCTATAAGCCTGCTCATTTATTCAGGACGTGTTTACTCAGGACCTGCTAGTTACTGTGTTAGGTTAATAAGGCAGAATACCTTAATGAGGAGCTCACACATATTGGAAAAAGCAAACCCATAAAAAGAAAATAACAATTCTTATATCATCTTTGCTAGCCAAACAAAGATCTGAGGGTATGAACTGATGTTAAGTTGTGTCCTTGGGAAACCTGATCACTTGTAAAAACCTACCTGAAGTAATGACGCCCTAAGCTCTGGCCCACATTTGAGGCAGATTTGAGGACAAGTGCACATGGGGTAAGGAAGGGGGCATGGCTTCCCTGGGGCCTGATCTAAAAGGGCACCCCCAAACCCAAAAGATTTAAGGCCCAGGAATGTCTGTCAACTGTAGCTGTTATGGCAGACCCACTGATGCACATCAGGAAGGCAACCAACGAGACTCAACCAAATTCCCCCTTTAAATTAACTTCCCGGCACATCTTTCTGCAGGGTGTGTGCCGCTCTAGAAGGCAGCAGCAGCAGGGGCCCAGACCACTGCTTTTCTCTCCACTGTTGTTTATAAAATTGAAGAGAGAAAAAGCAGCATCGGTCTCAAATTAATCTTCTCCTCCTCAGTCTAAAGGATGTGAGCATCAGGTCCATCGTCTCCGAGCAAAATGTTCTGCGTGTTCTCTTGAACAAAGAGCATCTGTGACCAGTGGACTTGCCTGTTACCAGTATGTGATAAAGCGGACAGCGGAACAGCCTCAGCCTCGGTGGGAGCTGCCTTCTTTCTTTTTCTCTTTTCTTTCGTTCTTTTTTTTTTTTTTTTTTAATGCCTTTTTAAGAGGCAGCAGAAAAGGCTCTTCTTTAGAAAAGATTTCCTGGTTTGAGGGAGGGTTAAATAAACAAATGATAACACCAATCAACCCTCTTTGCTTACAGCCTGCAGAGTCAATCTGCCTCCTGGCTGTGGAGCTACCAACCAGCAAAGGCAAACTAATTAGACACACACAAACACTTAGGCAATCACACCTTGTGAATGTAAGCGTCTTTCTGTCATTTGGCAAGTCTCTCAGCTGCCTCTGAGCGTGAGACAACAAATCCCCTGCAAACAAGTTCCTCACGCTCCCCGTTAGTGAGACCTAACGGTTCACAATGGCTAGAGGTGAAAGGTGGCAGTCTCGTCAGGTAATGACATCTCTCCAACAGCCCATATTAAAACAGCGGCACTTGTTTAGACTAGCCTATTTGCACCTACCTACAGAGGGCCTTTTTAATGTAATTATTAGCCTCTGCCGCCCTGCTTAGGATTTGAAAATATCGTTCATTTTCATCTTGCTTCAGCTACCGCTGCTATCTCCCATTCAGGCTCAGTCACCTCATCTTCCCACAACTAAGTGTAGAAACAAGCAAGAGCTGGAAGAGCTGAATTAACAAGAACAAGTTGGCAGGTGAGCTATGTGACAAAAAAAAAAAAAAACAAGAAGGGATTTGACAATATATTCTAATCACTACCTGTCTGTGGAAATCTGGAAAAAATTTAAATGGCTTTTCTTAGCAAGACCAAAAAGCTACTGCAATAATTGACCAAACCTATAGATGTAAAAGCAAAGAGGCTGGAATCTGGTAATAGTATGCAGCTGGTAAACAGCTATACGTTGCTTTAAAAAAAAAAAAAAGAAAAAAAAAAGCAGAGGGAGGCAAGAATCTATTGACAGGCTGGGCTAGAAGTTCTGATAACTGCTCATCACAGTGCAGAATTCGGCCTTTGACATTTTAAGTAGCTGGAAGGGATGGTCCCACCTGACCTCACTCTGTATTATACAAACAAATGCATCATCATGTAAAAGTTTGGCTGATACATTACAGACCTGTAGGTCAAAGACCAGAATTTCTAAGTCCCCCGAATGGTTTCCATCTCTGCTTATAAGTGTCCAGGTCATATTCGGGCAGAGCAGTGGGGCATTTTATCTACCCACTATTAATTGTTAAATATCAGCTGTTGCTTGGAGCTGTGCTCACTTAAAAATGATGCAGTTGACTTTCTGTCGAAATGGCTTTCAATCTTGCTCCTCAAACCTTACTGGTGCTCTCGCTGCTCTGTAGTTTGTGGCCATCACTTATTAATGGTTATAAACAGGGATGATTTTTTTCAAAGGTAACAACAGCTTAAACTGTCACTGAGGAGAGGTGTTTGTATAAAGGAATGCACAGCTTCCTATCTTCTTCCTGTATTTTTCCTTTCGTCGCTTCTCCTTTATCTTCTCCATCCCCCTTCCCCATGGAAGGGGCAGATTTTATAGAAGTCAGCTTCCAGATTCCAGAAGAGCTTTGAATGAGAAGAATAATTAGGGCCACAGAGACTCCAGGATGGGAATAGTATGGGATAAATCTCCAGGACAGAAAATTTTTTTTTAAAGGCCACCTGTAAAGAGAGGGCCTAGAAGGAGTATTTATTCTGCATGTCTTGACCTGTTACTTTGTGCCAGGTACTGTGCTAGGTAAGCAGGATATGAAGAAAAACGCGAAATGGTCCCTGCTCCAATACACTGAGGAAAAGAGAAATCATGGCAATTGTGAGATGATTCCCCCTTAACCTTCTGATTCTAAATCAGCTGCTTATCAGTGCATTAGCCACTCTGTTAACACCAATTCAGAATTACTAGGAAGAGATTACTGCTCACAACTGAAAATGAGGGCAAAAATTCAAAATCAAAACAGCAAATGAGAGGAGATTAGAGAGAAAAGACAAAGTTTTTCTAGTAAATGACACAATTTTAACAAAAACTTTTAGCTAAGAAAATAAGAGAAACAAGATCAGAGTTTTGCTCTCCTCTCACTGACTCTTTTCAAATCAGGAGACAGGACTCCAGGAACAAGATGGAGGCATAGAGCAATGCCTGCAATGCCCATTCACTCTTCAGCTTCTGATCCAAATAATCAAAAAGATTCACAAAAGGACAAAAATTGGCAACTGCCCTGAAAGCTGATCATGACAGGTAATCATAGGCAATGTTCAAGGAGGAGGTTCTACTAATTGCTAAAATAAGTGAGGATAGGTTTAAAAGTGCACTCTTAGGATGTATACATAGTATCTTTTGAATCCAAACAATATGGAGGAACTTGAAAATGATAGAGAAGGACTTTGATCCCAGCATCCGCTCCCAACCTAAGCGTGCACTAATCGATAAAGGTGCATTGTCCAAGAAAGTCACTGGCCACCCTTCAGTGGCATTGGATTGCCTCCTGAGCTTCCAGAAATAACTGCTGCCCAGCAGTGCCTGCTTGACATCATTCCTATGGCAACAGCACAGGAGTTTGAAGGATTAAATGGCAGAATTTCACATCTTGGGATATAGAGTCTCCTGCAGAAAAGAAGGGAGACTTTTCTCTCCTGCAGAAAAGCAAGGGAGGAGTCAGGAAAAGTTGTGGGAGAAGACACACTGAAGTACATTGCCTTTTAGGATCTACCATGTCACAGGAACCACTGCAGCCTCCTCCTCATTCTCCAACACAGCCAGGGACCCCTGTCCTCCACAAGGCCACAGGCTGAGCCCAGTAGACAGCCCTTCACCCCCAGCCATGTGGCTCTAACGGTCCAAAGTGTTTTCACCCAAGTGAACAACGAGGGGCATTAGGCCTGCTCGTGAACCTCCCAATCTAGTGGCAAATGCCTCATCTGGATGGACGACCCCCAATGCTTGGAAAATGACAAAGAGGAAGGTACTGGGGACTGTGAGAAAACAAACTCTATACCAAAAAAAGGTATATCCCAGAATATTCCAATCACATCTCAAAAATGTTTCTACAGGAAAATTTTTAAAATATTAGAAAATATTTGCTAGTTCTTCACGAAACCAAGGCAGGGATACGTGGGGTAGAATACTATGAAGCAAAGGCAGAGCTGAAAAGAAAACTAGGGAAAGAGTTCAGGGCATCTAAAATGGAATCTTCCAATAGAAAATCTGCATTAGAGGCAAGAATAAGGAAAATTATCACTATCCTTTTCCTCTATGTTCTTGGGAACTTTCTCAACTGCCTTTTCCAAATTACTGTTTGTTTTCTATAGAGATAGAAAATTAAAAATTGAAAGACAAGGCTGGGCACAGTGGCTCACGCCTATAATCCCAGCACTTTGGGAGGCCAAGGTGGGCAGATCACCTGAGGATGGGAGTTCATGACCAGCCTGGCCAACATGGTGAAACCCCATCTCTACTAAAAATACAAAAAATTAGATGAGCATGGTGGCAGGAGCCTGTAATCCCAGCTACTTGGGAGGCTGAGGCAGGAGAATCACTTGAACCTGGGAGGCGGAGGTTGCAGTGAGCTGAGACTGCGCCATTGCACTCCAGCTTGGGCAGCAAGATTGAAACTCCGTCTCAAAAAAAAAAAAAAAAAAAGATCACAAATACAAGAGATATGAACCATCTTGGTTAAGCTATGGTTAAGCTTAACCATCAGCTTAAACTTTCTTTAAATTTATTTAAATTTCTTTAAAATTTTAAGAATAAGTATGTAGATGAAAAGAGGGGGAGAGGACATATAGTGGCCACAACTCCCATTATAATATTACTAGAGACTTTTGTTGCCAAAGTTATTCACTTCCACTGTTTTCTAAAGTTTCCTGCTTTCCCTGTTTCCTAATAGTTCCTAATCATACCATGGCTTTTAAAAGAGCTAACTAAGTAGGACAACTTATAAAACTGTAAAGTATAAAAGTAATTGTGTACATATTAATGTGGGCCATAAATGACTTCATCAAACACTTATTGAATATCTGCCTGTGATGGTCAGTTTTATGTGACAACTTGACTAAGTTTTGGTACCCAGTTGTTTGGTCTGATACCAGTCCAGATATTGCTGTGGAGGTGTTTTTTAGGTGTGACTAATATTTAAATCAGAGTAAAGCAGATTATCTTCCATAATGTGGATAGGCCTCATCTAATCAGTTGAAGGCCTTGAGAGCAAAAACAGATTTCCCAAAGAAGAGGGAATTCTGTCTCAAGACCACTTGGGTTTCCAGCATGCTGTGGAATTCAGACTGAAGACTGCAACATCACTTTTATCTGAATTTCCAGCTATTACCCTGATCTACAAATTTCAGACTTTGTACCCCCACAATCATGTGTGTGTGTGTACACATATATATATGTGTGTGTGTACATACATATACACATATCTATATATAACTAACATATATCGTATTGGTTCTGTTTCTCTGGAGAACCCTCTGACTTATATGCTGTCATATACAAAGTCTTGTGCTACATTATGTGAGGTCCACAAATAAATAGCACCTGCATTTCCATTATCAGGAAATCTATATCTCACTCAAAAAAAGAAAAATTCACCCAATCCTCCATGTACCCAGCAGTGTGCTGAAGCTGCAAAGTGAAGAAGAGATTCTACTGTTCAAGGTGCTCACAATCTAGCCAAGAAGTTGACATGCACAAGATACAAATCTATATTGCATCGTGGGGAAGATGTCATAAGAAAGGGGCAAACAGTTTCCAGGGGTGTTTACAGAGAGTTAAGAGCTTCTGCCAGAAGGAATTGGGAAAGGATTCATTAAGAAGACAGCATTGAACCTGAGCACTCACACTGTGGGAATGTGCCAAATTAACTTGAACCACTGGAAAATTCCATTATAGGGATCAGAGGCTACAAGTCACTGGAACCCCAAAGGCCCTGAAAACCACAGACTGGAGGAAGAGATGCTCTGTTTGATGGGGCTCTGCACAGCATTGGTCCTGTGTCCACCAGGAAAAAGTTCCCCCAACATTCTTGGATTAGGCAGCCAAGGCCAGGGTCATGCAAGTGACACAGATGCTATGCAGGTCAGGTGGTTGCCCTAGCTTCACCCGGCCTTGGAGAGCATCAGGCAGTCAACTAAAGGGCAGCCTGGCTTCAGGGACCTTTTCAGAGCAACTTCCAAAACCTGCTTGGGTCAGTCCCCAGTCCCTTTTGTGTCCGCACTCTCCAACTCTGAGTTTATAGCTATGGTTTGAGCAAATTATGAGGAGAGAAAATTATTTTCATTGCATATTGCTTCAGTAAGCAGAGATTTAGAAATATTCCCACCAAAAAGCTACCTACAAGTGCTGGTGACTAAGCAGGGGTTACAACCCAAATGTCTTAGGGGCCCAGGTCACCTAGATGTGTAAATTAGGGTGGCGCAGAGTCATAGGGAGCTGTATGAGCTGGTGAAAATTCTCCAGATGCATCTGCAGCCCGATTTGGCCCTTTGTCCTACCCCCCATTTGTGCCCTGTGGCTTAAAGGGTTAACTTTGACTATCTTTAAAATGCAGGTATTTGAAACAACACATTCCCAGAAGGCTTTACGATGCTAAAGTTTACCAAACTACTTACAAAAATTATACTAGGATTGGACACCAGGGTACCCTTTATACTTTTAATCTTTTCCCTTCTGAATAAGAGCATTAGGAACTACCAGCAGCAACTGCTTGACCCAATTGATGCTATGATTTCGGCAGGAAAAGGTGGTCTCAACTGGGGAGTGAGATGGAATTATGCAGGATCCAGGGCTCCATATGGCCCCTCGGTCAGGGGTACCATTAGAGTACATCAAATGCATTACCTTCTCTCAAAGAGCTGGCTGGGGGCCTTCTCATTCCATCTGACCACCTGTCCCTTTTTCCTTCTCTGTCACAAAGACTTTTTCCTCCCTTCATACTATACCAGTGCCGCACACTCAGCTCTTGCCAGTCACAGTGGAGGTGGAGGAGGCGCTGAGATATCAGGAACTGCCACCCTTCAGCTCTCTCTAAGACTGGAGAGAAGTCAGCTGTTTCTCCAAGAGAGGGTCTAAGAGAGTCACCTGTTCACAATCCAAAGGTCATTAAGGAGTGCTCAGTCTTTAAAGAGCCAGGAAGGTACACAAAGATGAGAGAAGTCAGGCTCCTAAATGTGTGGGCAGGGGTTTCTGGATTCCCAGGCGTATTGAAATAGTTTGCAATGCAAGGCAGGATGTCCTACACTTGGCTCATGTCCAGATGGAAATATTTTGCATCTGTTTATGAATTCATGTGTTTAGAGAACAGAAAAAATGTTTTTGCTAAGACAGAGTAACTCAGGTAGAGGAAACTGAGTACAGACAGAAAAGTTAAAACAAAAATTCACCCTCCTTCTAACTGTGCCTAGAATCAATAATGGCTTTCAAAACAGTTTGTGCAGCACTATCCTGAGTGTCTGAACTGGAGACAGTCACATTCTGCTTCTATATCATGACCCCTCCCTCATTTCCATTCATTATCTCTTCCCAGTGGAGCTCTGTGAATAAACCTGTCACTCCTCAAGCCAGCCTTTCTCAGCAGCCCAGTGAAGATGCCAGCCTCCATGCTTGCAAAGAGACAAGGCGGAGCTCTTCACGGTCTGTGACACTCAAAAACATTGACCCCTGGCTGGAATTGAAAAATGGAACTACCTTTGTCTCAGGGATATCTCCGTTTAGGGGGAAGACAAATTCTAACCATAAAACAATATCCTTAATGCTTCTTTAAAATTGAGTTGCTTGTAAACATACTTAGCACAAGTCTAGACCTATAAAGTAAGTACTCAACAAAGTAAGTGCTCATTTTTGGTTGATTAATTGATCAAGTCTCCTCTCCCAGCCCATGCTCAGAAATGCTTCCCATGGTTCTTCTTAAAGGCTTTGCTGCCCAAGAACATCCTGCTTTAGAAACCTCTGCTTTAAGGTGGAATCACGCCGAGAAGAAAAAACACCTACACAGCAAGGAGCCAACAGAAGGCATGACTCAAAAATGGCCAGAGGCACTTGAAAGCCCAATTTTACTTATATTCAGTAACTTCACATTTTTTTGTGAATCATTGATGTGGAAAGAGAACTTCAACTTACCCCAAACTCACCAAAAATGCTCTTGACTGGGGAACTTCAGGGATCTCCCTAAACATATGGAATTTTGGGTTCCACATTCTATGGTTTCCAACCTGCATTACCAGCTCTACATTGCCACTACTTAGGGTTGTGTTCAGTGATGCTATCAGTTCACCCTTCTGTTTTCCAGAGACTCCTGTGGTCACTTTGGAATTGAGTTATGTGTCTTTATTATACAGCGGCAGTGGGAAAAATGGAAAAGAAGTAACTATTAACAAGGTATGGTTACAGTTAAAACTTTTAGATGCTAATGTTTTCATTTGCGTCTAAATGAAAGAGAAAATCCCCTCTTGTCCATCTTCCATAGACACCATCTCAAATTATAACATCCTTACTGTCTTCCAAGATTCCTCTCAAGTGCAGCCTCCAAAGAGTCTTTCTAGATTCTACTAGATGTGACTTATTTCCCCAACTCTGGTGTCAGACTACCTAGTATCCAATTCTAGCCCTATGCATTCTAGCTTCAGATAACTTGGAAAGTTATTTAAACACCATGTGCCCCAATTTACTCACCTGTAAAATTGAGAGAATAATACAACCTAAATTAAAGGGCCATGAGAGTCAAAAATTGAACCCATGAATAGTGCTTAGAATGCTATCTGGCCTATGTAACACTTATTGAAGTGCTATTGCTTCTCGGCCTTTTGGTTAAGATCAAGTGAAGCTAAGTGCTATTATTGCCTATTAGCTGTGAACTCCAACAGAACTTGTATTTCTTGAAAAGTTTTTGCCTTACTTCTTTATCTGTATAGCATCTTGCCCCTCTACCTCTCTCCACTTTTCTTACATATTTAGAGAGATCTCTCATCTCCCTTAGCCGGGAGGGGTTTTAGGTGAGTTCAGAATAAATTGAAGTTCTCCATCTTAAAGTAAGGTGCTTGGGAGCAGGGACAGCATCATATCTTTGTGGCTGGTTCATATATATGTATGACAAATATTGAAATTAAACACATGAGGCTTACACAGTGCCTAACATAAGCTAAGCTCTTATAATATACTTGTTGGTTTTTTGTTGTCATAATCTTATACCAAGAAGAAGAATTCAAATGTCTATATCAAATTTGTTCCTATATCTGACATGTCTTTATGTATATGAAGTATATATCTTTGAAAGTATCCACATACAACTGAGAAACAAGACATAATACAAAGTCAAATTTTGCCTTCTGGTAATCTGCCAAGACTGAAAAAGTCTGACAGCACACAGAAACTTTTCCTGACATGCAGAGCTGTCATCAGCATTTCCCCACCTTCTCAGTGACACACAAATGCTACAGTGGCTGCCAGAAACATTGGCGACCAGAGCAAGGATGGTGCCCTGCCCGTAGTTAGTAGTTACTATATTTATTTTCACTCTGATCTGTTGTCAGCTTCATTCCCTTCAGATCCATGGCTATATTGTGAGATATGATTGCAAGTCTTTATCATTTGGCTTGTAGTATCTATTTTCAAAAGGTTCTTTTGTGAATGCAAGGTAAATCTAATAGTTGTTTTGTTTGTTTTGTTTTTAATGTTCTTAGACATCCTAAATGTCAACACAAACCTTTCCTACATTTCTTTTTGCTTTAATCTTTCAGGATTTTGTCCCCAAGAACTCCTTTTGTCAGTCTCTTCTTTCTGATGCTTCCATCCTGGTACTTGGTCATTGTAAGCTTCTCTGACTGATCTCTAAAGAGATGAAATCTTCTGGGCTCCTCTATAGAAACATCCAGAGAGCAATTTGGAATGTGATTGGTGTATCAACAGGTACACCTGTTGGGAAGCAGATCTACCTGTTCCCCCTAGTGGGAAGCAGAAGGGCCACTCAGATGGGACTCTGAGGGAATGGGATGGAAAAGGATACAAGGACGGTCTATTTATAAAGCAGGGTCAGGAGATCCAACAAGGAATAGAAATACAGAGGCATCCAGGACCAGCAACAGTAGGAAGCTGTTGCCACCATGGGCGTGAAGGAGCCAGGGAAGGAAATAGTGTTTCATGCTGGAGCTTGGTGAGAGCTGCAGCCACAGATATGGGGCCAGCCAGCAGAAGTTATAGTCTGGGAGGATGCAGACTCTCCCAGGCAGGGACGGGCAAGTGTTACAGCCAAGGGGTCAGCCGCCTGGAGCCCACTGCAGAGAAGCAAAGAGCAGGGAATGAATCTCACAGGGAAGGTGGGGAAGGGCGAGCAGAGAATAACTAGCACCATATACATGAAAGTGCATGTCTCTAAACCTGTAAATGAAACTGCACCCTGTCATCCTGCGCACCATAGCAAAACTTCATCTACACAGCCTTCCAAGGGAGCCTAAAGACCTTCCTACTTGTTTGACTCTAACACATCTTTGTTAGTGTTACTGGGAAAGAGAGGTCATTTTAATTTCTAAAGACAGAATGTACTATAACCTTACTTGTTATTGTGATTCTCTCCAATGCTCTTAAGATTTGTGCTACATCACTCTTTTGGTTGCAGAAACATATTAAGGAGGAAAATTTTCTCTTTTCTAATTGATAATGTCTGGAATAAAAACAGCAATTAATGTAGTTTCTATGGATTGTGCTTTTTTTTAAGTGGATAATTTTATGTGTTCCAACTATAGATATAAAGCAATGGTCTTCATCCTGGCTGTTTGCCAACATCAACTTCAGACATTGTATCTAGTACAGAATTCTGCAATCTGTCCCATAGAGCCTCAGTGGAGAATCATTCATTTAAAATTATGGACATATGATTGGGTAGCTCTACATAGAAATTTGCATCCAGGTCTCTTTGATCTGTCAATAAAGTTTAACATCATTCTATGTTATGTTTTTTAAAGATCTCCCATGTTAGTCACAAGATAATTGATTAGTTGAAGGTATATACCCAAGGGAAATAGAACTTAACTTTCACATAATTTCATGCTTTTTAAAAAAATGGATTTAATTCAAATTGAGGCTTTTCATAGACAGAATTAAAACTACTTTGTGTCAAAGACTAGGACTGTGGCATTTTTAAAAAGTAAAATGAACAAACTAAGGCCGGGTGCGGTGGCTCACGCCTATAATCCCAGCACTTTGGGAGGCCGAGATGGGCAGATCGCTTGGACCCAAGAGTTTGAGACCAGCCTGTGCAACATGGAGAAATCCCATCTCTACTAAAAATAGAAAAACTAGCCGAGCGTGATGGTGCATGCCTGTAGTCCCAGCTACTTGGGAGGCTGCGGTGGGAGGATCACCTGAGCCTGGGACACAGAGGTTGCAATGAGCTGAGATCGCACCACCGCACTCCAGCCTGGACCATAGAATGAGACCCTGTCTCAAAAATAAACAAATAATTTTTTTTAAATGAGCAAACTAAAACTTACCTCTATGGCCTTCCAAACCCAGCTCAAATCCCTCCAGAGAATAAACAATACAATGTATATTAAAAGGCACAAAGCCAAGCCGGGCACGGTGGCTCACGCCTGTAATCCCAACACTTTTTGGGAGGATCATGAGGTCAGGAGATCAAGACCATCCTGGCTAACACGGTGAAACCCCGTTTCTACTAAAAATACAAAAAAATTAGCTGGGAGTGGTGGCAGACACATGTAGTCCCAGCTACTTAGGAGGCTGAGGCAGGAGAATGGCATGAACCCAGGAGGCGGAGCTTGCAGTGAGCCGAGATTGCACCACTGCATGGCCTGTGAGACAGAATGAGACTCCATCTCAAAAAAAAAAAAAAAGCACAAAGCCTTTATTCTTCGATATCTCCAACAGAAAGCAAATCCTGCCATCAACTGAATTAGCAAACTATTCCACACTACTTCCTATTTTGTACTTGTTTGCTTATTTGTTTGCTTGTTAATTTTACCACCTTTCACTTTCTGAGTTTTTAAAGCACTCATTTGTGTACGTGTTGCACGTGGACGTGAACACTTTGAGGTCAGAGACTGTACGTTGCTCATTTCTGCATCATTACCTACAGTGTTAGTCCACTGTAGGTGTTCGCTCTGTTTGTTGAATTAATACAGTACTTTAAAAACCAATGTATTTCTTTCAAATGTCTGAGTGAAAAAAAAATGCACACGGTCCTAATTATGTTTTGCATTGACCTACAGCTTTCTCCATCATACCAACCCATGGTGCCATTCTCAGTTATTCCACTCTAGGTCCAGACAAAAAGGAAAATCCAGATTCCAGATCCCAGGTCCAAAGATTCCATGCTCAATTTAAATACTGAAGTCACCATGGGTTTCAGGTTCAGAATTCCAGGAAACTTTTGCAGATAAATGTTTATATCTATTTGGTGGACTTTCTTGAATTTTGTATAATCTCTTGATTTTCTATTATTATTGAACCTCTCTGCAGGTCTCTCCTGATGAATAGCAAGCATCTTCCATTTATTTTTGCTCTACATCATTTTAATGAAATTTTAAAGCCACCTACAAGATGCAGGATACCGGTTTTAAAAAAAAGAACTGCAAATATTATTTGATAGCCAAAAGCTTCAGTAAAAGATGTATTTTGGAAGTACTATCCCTGAAATCATGCACGTGATGAAAAAGGACCGGAACTGATGAATTTTAATATAACTAGGCAAAAACCCAATGCCTGCCACACCAGCTGGTCATCCTGCTTTAGCCATTAAAAGTGGCCTTTTTTGTGGCTAACAACAGAAATGTTGGTCAATCAGGCACAGCTGTAGGTCTGGGCTTGGAGCCCACTCTCAACCTTGCCCCTCCCTTTCTTCCCCCAGGCTAGGATGGAATGAAAGGGTCAGGATTGGCAGTAGGCACAGAGAAAGGGAAAACCAAGATGCTTAAATCCAGAGGAAAGATTGATTGCTGCAGCATCTCAGGCCTTAGCCCATTAGGTAAAGTTTAACCCCTGCAAAGCAGGTCACTTGTCAAAAATGAATGGAGAATATAAACTTCAGGTTGAAAGACAAGGAGGAGGCAAGGGGAGATGCTCTGCTGCATATGGTGTTCCATTAATAGGTATCACACTCCATAATGGGAACATTTTTATACAAATGTGTTCTTTGGAATCCAGCCAAGAGCAGAGCACCCCAGTGAAATCACAATGCACAGCTAATGATCTATTTTGGTGAATTTGGCACTAGAGACTAATAGAACCAATTCGTCCCCAAAATGTTAAATCACTTAGCACTTCTATGGAGGTGCTAAGTGCATCTAGAACTTTTGGGAAATGTCGATAAAAAATTAGAGACTACTCAGAAGCCTTCAGTCTTGGCTTGCAATCCCTTATCCTCAGATTAGACGGCTGCTGAGCACCTGAGGAGACTGAGGAAAGCCTGCTGCTGCAGGAAGCAAGTGGTCGGACTGAGTCACAAATGTGCTCCCCGGCCTGATGAGAGACTGAAGAGCCAGTGAGCATTCTCTCTCAGCCAAGGCTGTCAACCTGCGCCTCCGCTGTAATCACTGGCTTCATCTTCTCACTCCCCACCCCCATATTCTGCCAGCCACTAATTCCCTCTCTCTGCACTGCCAATCTCCCAATCCCATAAACAGGACATTGACTCCCCTCTCACATTTACCATTTTCCTGTATACTTCTCCTCTATTCCCTCCATTCCAGCCCTTAGCCCTGTACCCCAGAATTTTAAAAACTGTCTGCTGGAACTCCATCCTTCCAGCCTCCCTCACCTCCAACCACCCTGTATGTTAATGAAAGATAAATCTTCATTAACTAACACTCTCAAAAACTTGTTCACCAATTTGGAAACTTCCAATGGCTCCCCAGTACCTGCCACATCAAGTCTGAACTCAGCCATTTTATTGTCAAAGCCCTTTATAAGATGACACCATTCAACCGAGATAGCCTTACTTTCCATGAATTGTCTTACCCTGCTTGGCTCACGAGAATCATTAGCCATCGTTGAATAAATAAATCCCTGCTACTGCTTACCCTGGAGCCCTCTACAAAGAGTGAACAAGTTTCACAAAGCTGCCAATGTGAGAAACAATAAAATCCAGAAGTAAAGTCTGCAATTTAAAGTACCTGCCCTTGTGAATTACAACTTAGAGCTCAGGTTAAAAAACACTATTGATTTTCTTGGTCTATGGCCCACCCACCCCTATCTACACAAAAATGTTCCCTTTCCCATGAATCCAAAGTTAGTACAAATCTATCAAACTATTTTTTATGTTGCAGTAACAAATAAAAGCAATTTTATTGAGATAGCTGATTGCCCTACATCTGTCCTTTGCTCTCGTCAGGCTGGTCTCATGTTCCACAAAAACCTGCAGCCACACTTACTCTGTGCCCACACATCTGCATGGCTCCTCTTGGCATGCTCCTTCCCCACTACTCCCTCTATCCAAATCCCATTCTGTAAGACTTGATTCAAGCTTCATCCCCTTAGGTGTGCTTGCCCTAGATACCCCACCCTCCAAGATTTTATTCTTGAACAGTATTACATTATCACTTACTATCAAAGGCAAATGTTCTCTCTGTTACTGATTGCTAAGTACTTCACAGGAGTCATTTTTGCTTCTGCAAGGAGAAAGGTCATAACATAAATGTACATATGTTTCCACATAGTGCTATCATCATAGTAGGTGTCAAATGAGTGAATTGGTCAATCAATTCATGCTTCAATTCTATCATTATAGTACTTAAAATAGTGCTTCACATATAGGAGAGACTCAAAAATTTAATCAATAGACACTTTGTGAAGCATTTTCTAATCCACTACATATAGGTTGAAATATTCTCTATCAATCAGTATGGCTTCTGTGTTACAGAAGGTTAACTATCCTTCCAAACTTTGTGCCCCCTCTTCCTTTAGATCGAGTTGTCTCTGAGAAGCAGTAATCTTGCACCTAAGTGAAGAAACCACCAGTGGAATGTAGCCACAGTCATTTCTGAGCCAATATGGCTAAAATGTGGGTATGCTGTCTCCACTTTCTCTTTTCCCAGCTGGAAAGATGCCACCTGGATGCAGGTCTCTTGAAGCTTTAGAGAATGGTGGAGTCAAAAGTTCAAAGGAACTGGATCCCTGAATCACCACATGGAAGAACCTCCTGCCAGTCACTATCATGTGCATTGGACTGTCACGTATATGAGAAATGCTTTTATCACGTTTAGCTACGGAAATCTGTGGTTTGTTACAGCTAAACAATCACTTACCTACCTCCGAAAGAGTAAAATTGACACTGAGGAGAAGAGCAGTTCAAAATGAGAAGCAATTAAACTCTCATGCATTAATACAGGATGAGTTATCCAGCTAAAGGCTAATTGGCTTGCAGAGTGTGCCTGTGTACATTTAATGAGGAATTCAGGCATGTTCCACCAACCCTAACGAAATGATTTTATTGTATGTTCTCACATACCCAAGCCCATAGTTACAAGGATTATATGAAGATGCCTTAATCTCCTCTCTCCAGCCCAAGCTACTTTCCTGAACTAGAGAGCTATGCAAATAATTGCTGCTAGACATCTCCAGCTGGCTCTTCCACAGGCCCCTCGATCTTGGGATCCCTAATACTGATATCCTCTCCCTCTCCCATTCACCCCAACCATATTATTCCTCCTCCTGAATTTCCTAAGTGGTCCTAACAACTGTCTGAAAATGGGCCTTGACTTCCACAAACGAACTTGGATCTCTCTGTTCCTGTGCTCCTCCACATAGTTTACCTGCCTCTGGCATAGCAACAGCGTGCTGTGATCACTTGTGAATGCATCTATCTTCCCACTAGAATATAAACTTCTTCAGACGGGGACCAAATATTTTTACCTGTGTCATCACAGCACTCAAATACTTGCTCAATAAAAGAATAAGTGATCACAGGCTTAAACTACACTGCAAAACTTTTTGAAGAACACATAGGAGAAAATCTTCATGACCAAGCAGGTTGGTCAAAGAGTTTCTAAATATGATATCAAAAGTATGATCCATAAAATTAATTGACGAATTGAACTTCATAAAAATTGAATGCTCTGGGGTTTCAAAAGACACCATTAAGAAAATGAAAAGACAAGCCACAGATTGAAAGAAAAGATATGCAAATTATATTTCTTATAGAACACATATCTAGAATGTGTAAAAAGCTCTTATAACTCGATAATAAAATTGTATATTGAGAAAACCCCACCGTCTCAGCCCAAAATCTCCTTAAGTTGATAAGCAATTTCAGCAAAGTCTCAGGATACAAAATTAATGTGCAAAAATCACAAGCATTCTTATACACC
>NW_012117488.1:1330628-1352045 GCF_000951035.1 Colobus angolensis palliatus
ATGGCACAAGTATACATATGTAACAAACCTGCACGTTATGCACATGTACCCTAGAACTTAAAGTATAATAATAAAAAAAAAAGACTGAATTTTAAAATGGGCAAAGGATTTGAATAGACATTTCACCCAAGAAGATATATGAATGGCCAATAAGCACATGAAAAAATGTTCAACATCATTTATCATTAGGGAAATGAAAATTAGAACTTCAGTGAAATATCACTGCACTCTCACTAGAAAAATTATAATAGAAAAAGACAATATAAAGTATTGGCATGGATATAGAGAAACCAGAATTCTCAAAAGTCTGCTACTGGGAATGTCAAATGATGCAACTACTTTGGAAGAGTTTGGTCATTTTCTAAAAGTTTAACATAAATTTACGATACGACTCAGTCATTCAACCCTTAGGCGTCTCCCTAAAAGAAATTAAAATGTAATCTATGAGAAAAAATAGAAAATGGGTATCTACACAAAGACCTGTATGTGAATATTCATAGCAGCATTATTCTTTTTTTTTTTTTTTTTTTGAGACGGAGTCTCGCTCTGTCACCCAAGCTGGAGTGCAATGGTGTGATCTCCGCTCACTGCAAGCTCCACCTCGCAGGTTCACACCATTCTTCTGTCTCAGTAGCTGGGAATACAGGCGCCACCACCATGCCCGGCTAACTTTTTTTGTATTTTTTTAGTAGAGATGGGGTTTCACTGTGTTAGCCAGGATGGTCTCGATATCCTGACCTCATGATCCGCCCGCCTCGGCCTCCCAAAGTGCTGGGATTACAGGCGTGAACCACCACACCCGGCCAGCAGCATTATTATTAATAGCTGAAGAGAGGACACAGTCCAATTGTCCATCAACTGGTGAATGGAGAAACAAAAGTGGATTGGGGTGATCATTGCACAACTCTGTAAATTTACAAAACATCATTGAGTTGGATACTTAAAATAGATACATTTAATGATATGTAAATTATACCTGAATAAAGCTTTAAAAAAATAAATGATAGCTTTATATCTGTATAGATATCACAAGTACCACTATAATGACAACATGCATTTATGTACCTACCATGTGCAGGCAGCAATCCCAGCATTTTATACCTGTTAACTATGTACACATGAAATCCTCACAAAAAAGAAAATAGGTGGGTGCCATTATCATCCTATTTTGCACATAAAACTGAGGCACAAAGAGGTTAAATAACTTGTTATGTCACACACCTAACAAGAGGCTGCTCTGCAAATATTGGGAGGGAATGAAATGATCAAATCACTGCAATTGCTGTATCAAATAGATGTCTCATTTTACTCAAATAATCATGGGAAATATATAATGTTCTCATTACTTATTTTTTCCCCTTTAGTAACAAATTAAGAATTTAAAAATTTAGTCTGAAATTATGTAAAAGTCTCATAAGTATCATCCAATTCTTCTTACCACACAATGGAAAACTAGCATTTCTGTTAAAACACTGCTATGGAAAGGCAGGATATTCACATCAGCATCACAATTTGCTATCAAGACCAGGCCCTGCTAATCTTCATTCTACTCCAGTTTGTGGATCCAGGTCCTTTTGACCTGTAATAAAATGTGCCAATGCTCAAAGTCTACCAAAGTGAAGCTCCCACTTCCCTTCCATGAAAACCAGCCTCACATGGCTGTGCCCACATCTGCAGCCATCTCTCCACAGAATCCTCAGCATTGTCCGCTCATGTTCAAACCTGCTACTTGTCCCTGCCTTAACATGCGCTGTGTGTGTGACAGCACATTTATGCTCCTTATGAAAAATAAAAATTTTATTTAGGTTAAAAAAAAAAAAAAGAATCTCTGTTGGATATGTCTAGGCTCAACTGCACTACAAGTTACACTCTGCAAAGAAATGAAATATAAAAGCCATAGAAAACAATGCGATTTTATTGGGATAGCTGTAAACAGGCTTGTGTCATGCTATTTTGTAATTATCAAATCACCAAATAGTCAACCCAAGTTAAGTCACATGAGCGACATAGATACGAGTAGGAAAATAGTCTCACTTCTGAAAGAAGAAAAAAAGAGAGAGAAACTTTTAATTCTGCTAAGGGCCACCTGACCCAAATCTACAGTTGACTGAAATGTTTACATTCTGACATAACCAAAGATAGCTCAACTTGTGCAAGCATTTCCTGCAAATAAGATTTCTTTCCCTCTGCCAACTTCTTTTTTCCATCCTACCCTCTGGATTATAAGAATTAGCTTCCTTTTTACTGAGGCTGAATCAATAATTTCATTTCTTCATTACAAATCTTAAGACAATTGCAGCAAATAAAAAAAACGGAATTTGACTTGCTGAGGCTTAATTATTGATGTGGTCTTTTAAAAACATTTTTGGTTCTCTGAAATGGTTTCTCAGAACTGTGCTCCATTTTCTCATTGGTTCCCTATTCTGTTTGTTCTTGGCCTCTGTGTTCCTTTTCGATTTTCTGCAGGTTAGCAAGTGCTGCATTGTCTGCTTTTGAAATGTGTCTTTAGGCATGCTTTTGTTTGACAAGGAATGCCAAGGCTGAGCTGACAAAGTCTGTTTGAAAATCTTTTTCCAGGTATACAAGATCAGTAAGCCTGTTCAACGTATACTGTGATTAGAATTTTTCTTCAGATATTTATATCAACATTTTCGTTTTAGGGAGAGATGTTTTCTCAGCCTACCTGTCAGAGAGAAACTTATAAAAGGTAAGAACTCTATCATTTATGTATTCAAATGTAGAAATACATTTGTGGTAAAGAGTTGACATCCTCCTGCCTTATGACTTAAAAGAAAGGAGGCAGGCTACAAGCACAGTCACACGCCTCCCCCAGGCTGAAACCAACGTCTCCTTAGGACTTCTGGCCCTCAGATATGGGATTTCAGGTTTCATTTGGAAAGACTTAGGAGGTTTTAATCATAAGAGTTTGTCTCCTGCATGCTTTCCTTTTGAGAGTAGGAGAAATGGGGGCCACAGTGTGAGGAAAACACAGCTACTGAAGGAAAGTTTGTCTCTGTAAACCCACAAACTAAGATTGCAATCTATCAACAGGAGCTTATAAATGTGTAGGGTTTTACTCATCAAAAAGTTTCAGTATTCAGTTCAGCAAATATTCATTGTTATTACCAGATGTATTTAAAGTTGGAGTACATTCTACCCAAGACCTCACCAAAATATAACATATTTCAAATTAAAACTCTATTATAAATTGCTACTCTTGTGAAATAACACTTAGCATATTACAAAAAGGGATGTCGCCTTGGCCACCAGTTAGTTATCTAGACCCCACAAGAGTTAGGCTTACACTAACTTGCTGTAAGAAGAGTTTGCAAGGGGCCATATAAATTTTGAGTGGAGGGTCATATCAGCCTAAGAGATGAACTAATTATTAAATAGTTTAGTAGTCTCAAGTAGAAAGATTAATTTCAAATTAGATTTATTAAGTGATTGAATCTATTGATTAAAGCAGGCCCCACAGCTTGCCTACCTGAAAATACTTTCTTAGCTGAAACACACAAACAGAACCTTATGCAGTTTTTTAACATCCATTCCTCAATTCACCATTAACTAATTCAAACTGACCTTCTCCCTAGTTATTAATATAAAAGTATATTATAAAGGAATGCCTTTGCCTCCATCATTTTATTAGAAAATATTCACTGATCACTTACTAGCCACAGTTCTAGATGCTGAAGATATAAATGCAAATAACACAGTCCTTGGACTCAAGGAGTTGGAGTCCAGCGAAGGCATAAAAAGAATCAGGTGTGTTCTCAACAAGGTCAAAAATAATAAAAGAACTGAAAGGTCCCAACATGTAAATAATAATTAGTCATTTAAAATGCTTTGCAGGATAAGATGAGGTAAATAAACAGACAGTTAAATCAAGCTTGAGAGTGTATGTCGTTTTCTCTTAAGAAGCATTTTAGACAATAATGTTTTCATGTATAATTCATCATTATTTTCCAGGGCAACATTGACATAACTATGTTTCCTTTTCAACATAGTTTTCTATCAAGAACAGCAAGTTCACATACCATCTGATTCTGCCACTAAAACATATAAATGCAAGATGTTTTCCCATTAAAATCACTGAGGGTTCCTGTAATCCCAGCACTTTGGGAGGCCAAGACGGGTGGATCACGAGGTCAGGAGATCGAGACCATCCTGGCTAACACAGTGAAACCCCGTCTCTACTAAAAAAATAAAAAAAAAAAAAAAAACGAGCCGGGCGAGGTGGCGGGTGTCTGTAGTCCCAGCTACTTGGGAAGCTGAGGCAGGAGAATGGCGTGAACCCGGGAGGCAGAGCTTGCAGTGAGCTGAGATCCGGCCACTGCACTCCAGCCTGGGAGACAGAGCCAGACTCCATCTCAAAAAAAAAAAAAAAAAAAAACCACTGAGGGTTGATAAACCTTTCTTTTTCCTGTTTTCAAGTGCTAATCAATGATGGTAATATATGTCAATGTCAGTTTCTAAATCCAACACAGAAGGGGGCGGGGAGGCAGAGAAGAAGGAATGCTTACAGAGACATTTTACGCTTTACTGAGGTCTGAGTGCCAGAGCCTTGCTTTGAAATCCATCCCAGAAATGACTGGTTCCATGTGCTGATTTTACCTTAATCCAAGGTGCTTTATACACACCTAAAAGAGTAAGAGAAAAGATATGCCAATTCTCTTATTAAAACGTCAGAAAATAATAGATGTTGGTGGGGTTGCAGAGAGACAGGAACACTTACACACTGCTGGTGGGAATGTAAATTAGTTCTGCCACTGTGGAAAGCAGTTTGGAGAATTCTCAAAGAACTTCAAACAGAACTACCATTTGACTCGGCAATCCCATTACTGGGAGATTCCTAGAGAAATATAAATCATTCTACAAAAAAAACACATGGACCCATATGTTCATCACAGTACTATTCACAAGAGCAAACACGTGGAATCAACCTAGATGCCCATCCACAGTGGACTGGATAAAGGAAATGTGGTACATATACACCAGGAAATATTATGCAGCCATAAAAAAGAACAAAATCATGTCCTTCACAGCAAAATGGTTGCAGTAGGAGGCAATTATCCTAAGCAAACTAATGAATACAGGAACAGAAAACCAAATACCGCATGTTCTCCTTTGTAACAGTGGGAGCTAAACATTGAGTACACGCAGACACAAAGAGGGGAACAATAGACACTAGGCCTACTTGAGGGTGGAGAGTGGGAGAGGGATGAGGGTTGAAAAACTACCTACTCGATACAATGTTCACTACTTGTATCATTTGTATATCAAATCCTAGCAACATGCAATTTGCCCATGTGACAAACCTCCACATGTACTCCCTGAACCTAAAACAAAAGTTGAAAAAGAAGAAGAAAAAAAAAAAAACCTAAGAGGACAGACCAAAAAAAAAAAAATTGCCTATTACATGGTTAGGTGGCTTGGTTTTCACACCAAAGCAGATTAAGTGATGAGCACCATCCCAGATGGATCCACATAGCCTTCCAAATGCTCTGCTCCAGCCACTGAAAACAAATAGCAACAAAGGGTATTTTTCTTTGTGTCTATTCATGGTTTGGCTAATTTGGTACAGCTGTTCAGAGTCTTTCACATAAAGAACGGCTAAACCCATGCCAGAAACTTACTGTGTAGTTTTAAGGTATTCTACAAGATCATTCCTACCATGTGGGCCAGAGAAAGTGTCACAATCTGTTCTAGTGACATGAGACAGAAAAAAAATAAATGTCATTTTAAGATGGAGGCGTATATACAGCCTATCCATTTCATTTTGTGTTTCCGCTAGCTTTAACTGGACACATTATACAGAATCTCTTGTTTTTCTACAGAAGTTCCAGAGTTGTCTATGAATTCCCAAGATGAGAATATCTAATGTACTTTGGAAGGTGTTACTACGCTCACAAATTCAAATGATAAAAACAAATAGGGCTTTGCAAAACACGTATAAAACCGACATACATGTTAATGCCTATGGTCTACCAGCTTAAAATGGAGGGCCCCAGAGAGAAGCACTTCAGAATTCCACAACTACACCTACTTCAGGGCTCATTTCAGGAATGAAGAGTAGATAATCATTTGTTTTGGATGCACAGGAGGCGAGCAGGGAATTTGAAAGGTGATGGAGGGAATATTCTTATTGGGGATAAAATGGAAATTATTTACTCTAGCAATCCTCATTATCCTGTTGATTTCCATCCTACTGACATTAAGAGGTCCTCTTATTTTCCACCCACTTCCCCCTCTGCTCTTATCATTTTCTATTCCTTTTGATTTCGTGATGAAAATTTGCAAGTCTGAAACTTATATTTCACCTGAAGTGTTAATATTCAAGCTCCCTGTATTAAAAAGAAGAATGGGAAAGGCTCCACTTTCAAACCTACAGTCAACTCTCTAGTACGAGAATTTTGACAAGCAGAATTGCATGTCCACTTATCAATGAGTCAACCCTTACCAGTGTTGCTTTTATTGGCTTGTTTTTAGTACAATCACTTTGTGCAAAATTCTAAAATCATGTAAAGATAGAGTTAAGGAAACATTTTTTAAAGTGTGCTTCATGTGCAGAAAAAATAAAGTCTAATTAATTGCTTTTCTTTCTTTTTATTCACAAGACTAGAAATGCATTTTGCTTAGGGTCTTTTGTTGTAGTAAACAGATCTTTCTGAAGAAAAAAAATGATATCTCTTAGACCAGAAATATTCTCAGGGCATTGGGAGAAAAATCCATTAGAGTTTAATTCTGCTAAAATAAGATCCCTAGCTGCCTTGTGCTGGAGGCATCTCATACAAAGGGTGCAATTTGGAAACTTGATTAAGTAAGTTCTGCTGCTGTTCCTTGGTAGAATGGTACCCTGTCCAGTGGCCCACAGCTTCCTGAGCCCCTGTGTCCAATTCATCATTACTACACTTCATAGTAAACTTGAAATTCAGACTGGTTAGAATCCCAGTTCAACAAATGTATTAGCCATGGGATCATAAGTCTTGGGTTTTTTTTTTTAATTGGTTAGATGAGTGAAAAACTGATTTAAACATTTACCTCACAGGGTTGTCCTAAGAAAATAATTTATATAAAGCATCTAGCACAACGTCCGACATATAGTAGATGCTCAAAAATTATTGTTTCCCTTTTTTCAAAAACATATTGCTACCCAGAACTTACTCTCCTCTAAACATTTTTTGGGGAAAAAAAAAAAACTCAGTAAGGATCAATCATGCAAATAAGCAACTTATTATGAACCTATAACCACTCAACCAAAACAGAATGCAAACACTATTTTTTTCAAAAGTGTATGCTATACTAATTACGTCCAAATTACTTGCTTTCAATAATTTGTCCCAAAGGGGGATTATGCCTGTTGATACAGGTCCTGGGTCTAAATAACAAGTCAACATGACTTTGCTTAGTTTCCAATGTGTGTGGTTTAGGAAGGAATGTAAAGAATTTCTCAAAAGCTCTTCTTTCTGAAAAATCCTCGGGAGAAATTACAGGGGACTTTTAATCTAGAACAGGGGACTCTTTCTCATATGTCTCATGAACCAAAGCAAAAGAGACTATGTAACTAGGCCCTGCTGGCCCCCAAACTGCCTTTATTTAGGTAACCATAACAAACAAAGTACTCATCACACCATGGGGTCAATTTCTTAAAAAACAGAGCTTCCTCTCTCAGTCACACAAGCTGATCTCATTCTTTCCCAACCAAAAGGTGAAGGGAAGGCCAAATTGTTCAGGGTGTTAGTTAGACACCAAAGAGCTTCACTAACCAGTTATAGTTCTACTGGCCATCCGGAACTCAGTATTTTTTCCAAGGTCAGTCCACAGTGACCACAGACATCTGAAAATGAATCAAATCACAAGACCTTCCTACAGAGCGTAACTTTACTCCTCAATATAGAAGAAAAGACCTAGAATCCAGCTAAAAGCACACTCTCACAACTCAATCCAACTGGAGGAAAGGTGGGGGTGTGAGGTGAATGTTGGTGGGACCATCAGTGAACCATGGCTTATATTGAAGCCTTAAGATCCATTTTGAATCTCATCACCCACCAAAAGACAGTATAAAAGAAAAAAGGAATAAAGCTACGTGTCACATACATGCAGTTTGAGTTGTTCTATTTAAATGGAAAGCAAAAATGCTTTGATTGTATTGATTTCTAGTAACAGACAAGAAAAAAAAGGATATTTTAGGTAGTTCTCACTCTCTCGACTAAATAGAATAAAACTCCTGGTCTGATTCCAATCCCATTATCAAAGGACCACTCACCTAATGTAAAAAAGTCACTCTTCATCAATTTATCATTAACAAGAGCATTACTACCTAATGTAAGGGAACTGCTCTTCCCCCAGGGATTCTGTTAATGGGAGGCTGAAGCCAGATAACAAGCATGGGAACAGGTTGGCCACGGGAGGGAATGCAATATACATGTTCTGTGTTCCCAGCAAAGGATATTGCACAATGGCCTTCTATGACTGATGAGTTCCTGGCACACTCAAAAAAGAATGGAGGGGGCTGAGGTGACAAAAGCTTAAACTTTCACAGGGCCACCTTCCATAATGTTTTTAAGGAATCTATGCTTGTTTTCAATACACTTTCCCCAGTGGCTCTTGGGGAGCTGCCCAGCTTTCTCATCCTCTCTTTAGGAGCATGCAGACTTGCAGTATAAGAGTGACGCATCCTGGAATAATAAGACAATGTAAATGAGCACATTTTTCAAAGACTATGATGCTGCTGTTAGTTCCTTATTAGACATCCTGCAATAAACGCAAGGTGTTGCTCTAAACTCGCTGTTGGTATTAACTAATTTAATCCTTCCAAAGAATCTGAGTATTTGCTGTTATTTTTCCCATTTTTACAGATGTGAAAGAGGAAGCACAAAGAGATCTAACAACTTTCTCTGTGTCACAGAGTTAAAATATATATGGTAGAGCTAGGATTTGAACCTAGCACTTCTAGCACTGGAGTCCATGCTCTTAAGTAGCATACTCTGATGCCTGTCAATCCTACTACTAATAAAATAAAAACAGGTAAATTAATATATGAATTGAGATATATATGAGGTAACCAATGCATAATCAAGCATTCAGACTGGTAAAGCTGGATGCTTCAATCAGATCATGAACATTGTAGTCAAACCCAGATTCAAATCTTGGGCAGACTCTACTACACATTAGTCAGTGCAATAAGCTGAATGTTTATGTCCCCCCCAAAAGTCATATGTGGAAATCCTAACCCCCAAGGTGACATTATTAGGAGGTGGGGCCTTTGGGAGTTGATTAGGTTATGAGGGCTCAGTCCTCATAAATAAATTAGTATACTTTTAATAGAGGCCCTAGAGAGCTGCCTTGCCTCTTCCACCATGTAAGGACACAGCAAGAAAGTGTCCTTTTTGAACCAGAAGGTGGACCCACACCAGACACTGAATCTACCATCACCTTGCTCTTGAACTTCCCGGCCTCCAGAATTCTGAAATATAAGTTTCTGTTGTTTGTAAGCCACCCAATTTGTGGTTATTTATGTTACAGAAACCCAAACAGACCAAGACAGTTAAACTTTAACAAGTTAATTGACTATCTCAAGTCTCACTTCCCCCATCTTTAAAATGGAGATAATAATAGTACTTACCTCACAGAGTTGTGAGAATTTAATAAGATAATGCCTGTATAAGCATACTTGCATAGTTCCAGCAACATATTTAGTGTTTCGTAAACATTAGCTACACTAATTAACATCATCATCATCATCATCAGTGTTTAATGCATGTGTGGATTTCCATTGTAGGTGAGTATTTGGAAGTAATGATCCTTCTTCACTCTCTTCAGGCCCTGCAGCCACAGCGTTCAAAAGCCCACACATATGCAATGACTAATGGGGATTAGGAGCGTTGCTGCAGCTAAGGATCACAGCAAAGCTGAGGAGCTCACAGGGACCAAACTCCTCAACCTTGGCTTTATTAGTAAGTTTCTCTAGCTGAACTAACCCAGCCCGTGCCAGTCAAGCATTCCCTTGCAAATATAAATCATTAAACCCAATAAACCACAGACATAGAAGACTGTCCACAGCAAATAAAGCTGTGGGTCAGAATAGCCAATCCCTGAGGCTTTGAGGAAAGAGAGAAAAAGCAACAGCATTAATTATATAAACAGTTACTTGGAAAATGCTTTAAGCATGTGTTTTAGATTCTCCTTTAATTAGGATAAATAATTACTTCACTTTCATCTTACAATGAGCTCCCAACCTCTCCCATGCCTCATCTTCAAATACCAACTAGAAATACTCTAAGATCAGGGGAATAAACTAACTGTGTACACTTTTAAAGCCACTTTATCTTTCTGGATCTTGGCTTCACCATCTGCACAATGAGGAGCTGGGACAAGGTCAGTCTCCAAGGCCTCTTCCAGTAGATTTTTTACAACTCTATGTGGTGTACAGAGGATGACATAATGGCTATACCACTTTACTAATCTCGTATTTGAATATGTGAAGTACACTTGTTTATTGAGCTTCAAAAACTGTTTTACCCATGCAAACATCAAGACATCCAGCAATGCTGTAAGTGTGCCAGTCCCTGCCATAAAAGAAAGAAACCCAAAATAACAGGTCTAAACAATGTCTACAGACTAGCCTCAAATGAGAAATAGTTAAAAGAACTGAATGTATTTTTGGGAAATAGCAAAGTTATCTCTTTTAATTAGACTTATTATGTGTAGCTTCACAAATAGAATCAATAGATTAACATTACAGGGAGAGAGATATGGGATAACTTTATAAGAAAAAACTTCCATCCAAGATAATGGTTCAAAATGGAAACAAGCATTTTATATGAGCCTTATTAAAATGAGAGGACTTCCTAGCAAAGATGCTTAGAGGAAATTCCTCAGTTGGGAACATACGTATGGGTTGTATACTGAGCTCATACTGCCTCTGAGAATCTTTTGTGACTCTTCTGTGTGGTGAATAACCTCCATCAATAATCCCCAAACACCATTCCTCATATAACTCAAGTAGATCAGTTATATTTGGTGTTATATGTTGCTATTGGTGTTGCCCTACAAAACCAAGCGTCTCTTTACCTTTGGTATATCTCTATCATAGCTCCAAGCATATAACAGATTTTCAGTAAACATCGGCTGAATTATTTTTAAAAAGAAAATTGATGACTATAAGTTCAAAAAGACTGTTTTTGCCCGCAAAGAGACTTGTAATCCAACTGGAGTCAAAATCAACATAGCTAAAATAAATTCTGTATAATACATATGGTATTTTGTACATAGTTGGGGACTTGATAAATGTTTGGGGAACAAGTTTATAAATACCACGTGACTCCTCCAGATCTCCCAGACTCACTTGCCTTCTCATTCTTGCACATTCGCTCAAAATTTTTCTATCACCTGGGTCACCCTTCCCCCAACTCTTCTCTAGAGAACCAAGATCCTTCCCTCCCCAGAAATCTGTATCCCTCACTTACCATCAAATAGTACATCTAATTGCCAACATTCATGAGCAGTTATTGACTGCTCAATAGTGTGAATTGAGCTAATCTTTGGGAGTGCAGATAGGAGAGACATATTTCCTGCCCTCTAAAGTTCACTGGAAACCAAGCATTGCCCACTAAAATGAACATTTTTTAAAATTTATTTGTAGAAACAGGGTCTCACTTTGTGGCCCAGGCTGGTCTCAAATTCCTAGGTTCAAGTGATCCTCCAGCCTCGGCCTCCCAAAGTGCTGGGATTACATGTGCCTAGCCTAAAATGAACACTCTTAATGCTGAATGTCACAGAGGAAACAGTGAAGGTGGCACCTGGCAGCCTATACGTGATGGTGGGTGCTCGTGAAGACGATCCCGCAGGGAAAGCTTTCTGGAGGAGGTATAGCCAGAGCACAGTCTTGAAGAAATGATGAAGTGAGCCAGGTAAAAAGAGGAAAGCTCCTTTCAGGCAAAGTAGCATCCACAGAGGCTGCAGGAAAGGAAAGCACAATGAATTGAGTATGGCTAGCATGCACAGAATAGCTAAGAGAGGGACATGAAGAAGTAGTGTGAGCTGAATAAGGAATAGTGAGCTATGTCCAAAAGCCGGTATTTTATCCTTACACTAAAGGTGGATTTTTGAAGGATTGTAAACAGGGAAATAACCTGATCAGATTTGTGTTTTATAATGTTAATTAAGGCAAAAGTGAACTGAAAGGGAGGACAGGCCCTAGGCAGAGAGGCTTGTTAGGAAACAATTTTAGTAAACTATGTATGAAATGAATTAAAGCCATATCTGTGGGGAAGAAAGGTTGGATTTACAGGAGGTTGGATTTAGAGGATTGGGTAAAGTTAGACTTGAAGTCAGAGTGAGTAGGGAGTCAAGGATCATTTCCAGAATTCTGACTAGAACAGCTGAGTGGCCAGGAATGACATTTACTGAGATAGTAATACAGGGGCAGGAGCAGATTGGTAAGGAAAACGGTGAATTTCATTTTACAGCTAATGAGTTTGAGATGTCTGTGAGATAGTCAAGTAGAAGGCAGTTGGATATACAAGTCAAAACTCGGGACTGAGAACTAGGATGGAGATATGACTTTTGGAGTCATGAACACAGATGGGGAATACAAATAGTGGAAACTGATGAGATCTCGCAGGGATCGTAAGTGAGGGGGAATTAAGGAAGGCACCACCACCCTATCCCCAACCTGCTTCTGAAAAGCTGAAGAAACCAAAAAGTTCTCTGCCCCAAGATGGAGAAAACTGGGACCATCCACTTGTCCCAAGTCACCACTTCCCCAATGGAAAAAAAAAAAAAAAAAAGATTTTTAGGAATCTTTATGGGTGAGAAGTTTATAAATGGGTGATTGTTTCTAAATTTTCTGTAACTGCAGAAACTTGGAAAGCTGACCTTTGCTGTAAATCTGCTGACCATCGCCAACCCTGATTTGATTGTGCCCTATTCTCTACTTCGAGGGAGGTGGGGCAGCTGGCTTAACATTTAGGAGTTTTTTCTTTTAACTAATAAAGACTCTGCTTTTCTTTTCCCTAAATGTTGCTTCAACCAAACCACTGTACTCTGCTGTTTCAATTTCAAAATAAAAGAAATCTTAAACCAGAACAAAAGAAAGAAAAGGAATGTTCCCTGGATCTGAAAGTGGTCGAAGTCTTGAAGAAGTGCTGTGAGGATTCTTCACTTTAGTGTGCCTGCCCTGTCACCCTGCAACAATTGTAAGCTCCCTGAAAGCAAGGAGTCAGATTGCACGTGTATATAGGTCCACCACGGCAACTAGCAGAGTGTCCTCCATATAAAAACTACCCAATAACGGCCTGGCATGGTGGCACACACCTGTAATCCCAGCACTTTGGGAGGCCAAGGCAGGCAGATCACGAGGTCAAGAGATTGGAACCATCCTGGCCAATATGGTGAAACCCCGTCTCTACTAAAAATACAAAAATTAGCTGGGCATAGTGGTGCGCACCTGTAGTCCCAGCTACTTGTGAGGCTGAGGCAGGAGAATCACTTGAACCTGGGAGGTGGAAGTTGCAGTGAGCAGAGATTGTGCCACTGCACTCCAGCCTGGTGACAGAGTGAGACTCCATTTCCAAAAAAAAAAAAAAGAGAGAGAGAAAGAAAGAAACTGCCCAGTAGGGATCAATGGTTGCTTAGACAATTAGACTAATTCATATGCACACCTCTGTAGCTCTCGGAGTCTACTTCACACTACTTATCACAATTAATTGCTATCCTGTTCTCTGGCCATTCATGGGTGCCATCCTGGGAACTATAATTAGATAGTAAGCTTCATGAAGACAGGACTTCACCTTGTATTGCACGCTGACCAGAAGTGATGCCCAATAAAGCTTGTTGATTCACATGTTGTATTTAGAATGAATTTATCCTGCTACATTACACCTTCTGAAAAACAAAAAGAACATCTGTCTCAGATTAAGCAGGACTATAATAAGTATTCTGAAGCACAGTCTAAACAATACATGTTTCTGTATGTAGCCTAATTGAGTAATTCATTCAGGAGAGTTTCCACTGAAGTAGGCTTCAGCAGCCTGCACTGTGACCTTCAGTTGGTGATGTATATTTCATATGCAGGCTTATAAGCAGCACCAATAATGTGGTATGTTTCTTGTGAATTAAGTCATCAAAGGCTTCCAGTGCAATGCAAGAAATTGTACTCACTGCACAAACCTTATGGAAAGAAGGAGAGAGGGAGGAAAAGAAGACAGAAGAAAATGAGAATGTATTCAGGGAGGCAAAGGAAGAGAAAAGGCAGGGCTCATCACAAGAAATCAGTGTCAAGGAACTCCAGCTCAGACAGGCCAGGAGGGTACACCACAGCCTCCATATGGCTTCACAAAGATCCTTTCCATTCAGGAAGAATTACAGGAAACCTTCCTAAACAGTATTCCAACAGAATAACTAGTGAAATAGGAGGTACAAAAGGGTCAAGAAGAAACATAACAATTTTTTTAAATGAAATAAGATGGTAGAAATGAGTCTGTTAGTAATCACTAAAAAAGCTAATGGATTTATTTACCTATACAAAGTTGGAAATTCTCAGAAGGAATACTGAAAACAAAACAAAACAAATTCCAGCTATCATATGGTGCTTATAAGAGATACGTGAAAAACATAATGACAGCAAAAAGTTGAAAGTTAAAGGAATGGTAAAAATATACTGAGCAAATATTAGCTAAAACAAACCTGTGGTGGCAATATTAATAAGACACAAAATAGAATTCAAGGCAAAATGCAGCACTAGAAAAACCCTAGAGAGGCCACTGGAGGGGCAGAGTGAGCTGTCTTTCAGGGGCAGGGTGGGCAGGCCTTAACTGTGAGGGAATGGGGTAGGTGGAAGGACAGGGCCAAGTGGTGATGGCCAGGGCCAATCAGTCAGGGCTGATTACACAGTGAATAAGCTTGTTCCAATCAGACACACAGAGAATTTAATAATCAACAGGTAGAGACTACATGATTTTTTTCAAGCACACGTAGAGCAGTTACAACAACTGAAACTAATCTTCACAAACAACCTGTGAAGGAGGTACTATTATATTCTCAGTTTACTTCTGGGAAACCTGAGGCACAAAAGTTAAGTAACTTATCCATAGTCACACAAATCAGATAGGAGCAGGGCTGGAATGTAAATCCAGACACTCTGGTTCTAGGGTCCAACTTTGAGTAATAGAAGCAAGGGCAAAGAATGAATAAAATAGAAAACTGAGAAACAGTAGAGGTGTTTAACAAATCAAAAGTTGATTTTCTGAGAAGACAAAATTACAAACTGTTTGTGAGACCAATCAAAAATTTAACAAATAAAAAGAGCATATATAATCGTGATAGAAATACAACTACAGATGTGGTAGAAATTCTAAAATACGTAAGATAATTCTATCATCAACTTTATAGTGATCTTTTAAAACATGGATGAAATGTGCAATTTTCTGAAAAGATTTAAATCCTAAAACTGACTTAAAAAGCTAAAAAATAAATATACCAGTAGCAATTAAAGAGATTGACTCTATAGTCAAATTCTACTACTCCTCTCCCTAAAAGCACCAGGCCCACTACTTAACATTCGCTAAACTTTTAAGAAACCATTATCCGTATTTCGTACAACTCTTTCATAGAATGGAAAAAGAGGATGAACTTATTAAGAAGACCCAAAGTAAACTTAAATACAGATGTTAGGGTGGATGCCATATTACCCTTACACTTTTCTGTACTGTTCAGATATTTCATATTAAAAATAAGGTATGGGAACTACACGGGGGCCAGCTATCAAGTAGGTCTGTATTCTATTTTTGATTCAAAATTTCATATTCTTTGATTCTAAATCTATTCAATCATCTCAGAATCCATAATATCTAATTACTTATTTTTTCTTTTTCATTCAAGTTGCTGTTTCTTAGGGGATATTTCCAACACATCAGACCAACCTCCCAGTAATGTCAGTGTGCAGTGCAGGCAACTTTCTCCCACAGACACCCTTTCAGAAAGAAGAATAGTTGTTCTCTCCTAGACAGTTTCTGAATCAGTAACCATTTGAACATGTCACTACTTGAATTCTCCAACAGAAATGTGTGCAAGCCCTACCTAAAAAATCTTTGTGAGGGCCCCGACATTCTTTAGATATTAGTCCTACCTCTATGGGGAATTATCTTTAGAAACAGGTCATCCTTATTATTTCCCATTACATGCATTCGTGTTTAAATTTCTTGACCTACAGAGAAGCCATCCCGAGGAAGGATTAACCCATGTAATGCTCTATAGAAGATCAGAGTCAAAAGGCAAGGGCTTAGAAACAGTGTGCCTAGGCTGAGTAATTTCAGCAGATGGTACAATAGGAGCAGCAGCATCTCAGTGAAAACTCTGCTGCCTACTCTTCTAAGAGGCTAGTAGAAGGATCTGGAAACGTCACAACCCAAGTTTCCAATTGTTGCATTTACTCAGGGTGGGGGGAAAAAACTATATCCCAAGAAATATACCAGAAAGTTAACAAAAGTAAAGTTTAATTGCAGTGAGTAATATTAGAAAGACCAATTTAATTACAGTCAGATGATAAGGAAAGAGAATGAAACACGCTCAGCATAAAAACATCTTCACTGATAAATTATAGCATAATGGCCTACATACTATCTCTGATTCAGCTGAGGTCATTCTAAGGCCTGGAAACTCTCTTAGAGAAAGGCATTATGAATTTGGAGAAGGGTCCTTTCAATTATCAGTCAGACTCTCACTCCTAATCCTGATATTAAATCATTCTGTACTATCCTTCAGCAGTGTTCCCAGCTCAAATGATGCCAAAGAATGGTAACAGCTTTCTCTGTTGAAGATCCCAAAAGGGCAAGGAGAATCATATCTAAAATTTATCAGAATGTTTATTTAGAATTTGGGATTTAAAGGAAATGTGATATAAATAATTTTGGGCAAGGGGACTTCTTTTGCAGAATGAAGTCACTTTTTTGCAAATAAAGTCATCCTCTTGCTTCCAGGTCAACTTAATTATCCTTTTCTACTCAAATTTATGTTGTAGGTGATGTTAGCTGTATTGATTTCAATTTTTGCTCATGTTTCAGATCACATTGACATGTAGCATATTGTATGTCGTAAAATAGGTTACATTATAATGTTACCGTTAATACTCTAAAATGGGCAATAGGTGTTAATCTCTGTTAATTTTTGCCACATTTTCTACAAAATAAATCATTTTCTGACGATTGGTCATTTTTCTCAACCTAAATTATCTGCAGTCTTCTTTATTGCATGCTATCTTACTTTCTTCTCCACTAATGATATTCAATAACATTGTACCAGAACTTCCTGTTCATTGATATTTTTTTGGTTGTTGTTTTGTTAGAGAGTATTGTCATTGCTTCTTTCAGTGTTTACATGTAAGATATGCTTATCCAACATTGAAACACCAGCAATTTTCTATTTGTTCATTTTATCCCTCAATAAACATTTGTTTCATATTCACTGTGCAATAGGTTCTGAAAATGCAAACCCTAAATAAGACACCTGCAGCACTTAGCCTCTTGTTCATCAGCCTCCTCCCTTCCACCACTCCTTTACCTGGCTAATTCTTACCCATTCTTCAAGTTAAATGCTACAGAGGCAGACTAGGTTGATGATTAGAAACAGAAAATTGGATGTGGCCTCAGGGAGGTCACTGGTGACTTCAACAAGAACATTTTTAGTTGAATTGGGGGAAGATCAGAATCCAGACTATAGGCAAAGCAAGCGAGAAAGCACAGCCAACAAGCACAGACTCTTTATTTCAGAAGATAAGTAACAAAAAGGGAGAAATCAGATATAGCGGCAACTGGAAAGGTAGAGATATCAAACAGAAAGGTTGTTTTTGTTTTAAGATAAATTTAAATATGTTTATAAACTTCAAAGCAAGGATCCAAGTAGTTGGAAGACACTAAGGATACAGGAAAGAATAAAGATAATTTATGCAGGGAGCCTCCAGAGTGATGTGTGGTAAGCTGTGGGCATAGTTGGAAGATTCTATCTGGGAAGGAGGAACAACTCTATGCCTTGCATGTAAGGGAAGGAAGAAATACGAGAACAATTAAAATCTAGAAGTAGAGAGTGGGGAAGGAAGAATAGGAGAAATGCCTCTTATTTTATTGACAATAGAATGGACTAGAATTATTTTCAAAGAGAAAGAAAGATAAAGAAGAGGTAGAAGTTTGAGAAGAATGATAAATTCTCAGCACAGCTTCTAGAAGGAATGTTTACAGTGGGTTCTGCTTTTGCCCCGCTAGATCCATTCTTCATACTTTCCACCCTCTTCCCCCGTTCTATGCCCCGAGTGACTGTCAGCTGTGGATTGCACCCACCAGTTTCCTAACCCTCTGGTTTTTGGCTGGTTTCAACCAGTGGGAGACAAGAATGTGGGATATTTATTCCCCTAGGTCCCTTTCTACCTGGTTGTGAGCAGCCAGTGGCAGACTTCCTCTTCAGAGGGCCTCAGCTCTCATTAGAGGACTTCCCTTACAGCTACAGGTCTTAATGGATTCCTCATCCCCTGTAGGCTTCAGGGAGTAATGGCTTTCCCTCTGTTGCTAGCCCTGGGGACTTCAACAGCCTTTGTTGGTTTCCCATAATCCTGCCCACACCTGGGCAAACAATCCTTTCATTAAAGTCTCCACTCTTCACATTGAAGGGTGCCACCCATTTCCTACCTGAGATCCTAACTGATGCAGAATGCAAGAGGAAGCTGCTTAGGGTCAAGTAAAAGAATTGTCTTAGGCACGGGTGAGGTTCGGAACTACGAATCTGTCATGATTATTTTCTCTTGTTAATCTTGTTGCCCATGAGCAGAAGCAGATGAAGAGGATGGTGGGATTCACTGAAGCTTGCTGACAAAAGAATACATACGGCAAAAGAAAAGGAAGAGAAATCGAGGATGCTAGTGAATGGGTCATTAAAATGGCTGTCTTTGACCTAATAGTTGTGCTTTCCATGTGCAGTGTGAGATTCAGAAAACCTTTATTTTCTATTGGTTTCTCAAGTCTCTAAAGCTGATTTATAATCTTCCTTGAATTTACCTATATATGAAACGAATCTTCAGAAAACAAGAATACACACACACACACTTGAGGCCATTCCAGGTCTGAAAATATTATTAGACTATCTAAGTTTTCTAATATAAAAGAGGAACCACATTTTCTTGACCAGAAAATGCACTAAAACATTACACGTCATTCTACCCGCTTGTATGGGCCTCTCGCATCATTTTTTGCTGCATATTATTTCCTCTTCAAGGCCCAGCTCCAATTTCACCTCCTCTGGGAAGGCTCTCAAGATCAATGAAGCTATATCCTTCCTGAAGGAACCCATTTCTTAGTGACATGGTCTATTTGGTGGTGGATTATCACTTTTCTTTATTATTATCTTTCCCACAGCCAATATCTTATGATTTTGGGAACTCACCCGAGCTCCTAGCAGTGCCTTGTACATACCAAGTGTTTAATAAATGTTTATTGATGGACTTATTACTTATCCATGATGTGGAAATTTTTTTAAAGATCTTAATAATTAGAAGAAAGCTACTTAGTTTCATTTTTTTCCTATGCTTAGGGAAAACGTGAAGAACAGATAAGAATGCAGAGCAGGAAGATCATCACACAGACCTGTTTAGTGGCATGGATGTGACTTCTAAACCTTCACCATATCCCCTCACAATTTTCAGTGGGGACCATTCATCCTGGAGATGGAAGCCCTGGGGTTGCTGAAAAGCCGACATGATGAGATCGTTTCCTTTTGTCATACCTAGTCTTAAGTCTCTAGTAATAACCAGTTTGTTCACATTCCCAAGGCACAGTGGCCTAGGAGTAACTTTGACAAATCTGACTAACCAAATTACTAAGTCCTTTGCCGTTCTGCCATTAGAGACCTAAGAGGATGGGTCCCCAGAAAGGTATGCTCTGGTCTGAAAATATGTCTGAATTAGTAATTTTTATACCTTGAAAGCAACAGCAACTTCTCCAAAATGAACTTAACATTATTTAACAGGCATTTCATGGCAAATGCTATTACAGCAATTCATTTTGAACTTTGCATTTCACTTTTAAAACCACTAGTAGAAATAACTCTCCCTCTCTTGAAGACTACATCACCTTTAAAACAAGCTCATCATCCACTAATCCATTTCCAAGCCCAGTTAGGGAAACTGGGTTAAGCACATACAACAGTGGGCTGTGGCTTGATTGAGTGAGAGCTCCATCTTTATCATAATTGGCGGAGTCCTCACTAGAGAAGGCAGAGCACCTGGTTCTAACTCTAATTTGTCTTCTTTGCATGAATAATTCATGATACTTCTACCTGACCAGGCCATTACAACAGTAGGGGATGGTCTCTACATACAGATCCCTGGCTAAAGCCTGGTCTGAACACACTGTCCCTTCCTACCCAGCAGAAAAATTTGGCTTCTATGCATGTGAGTTCTTGCTCAAGATCAGGTTGATGGCCACTGAATGTTAAGTTGGTGTACTGTGAATTCAGCATTTGTCATTCCCAGTTTGTTTTATCTAACTAAGGACTGACCTGCTTCAATATTTAACCTTTAAAGAAATGCAGGTCCCCTCCTGGTAAGATGGGACCATGTTATGTGAACATTTTGAGAATATCTATTTATTTGAAAGTTTTTCAGAATGGCATATATCTGTAAATGGAACAGAAACTCAGAGTGATTGTGAAGAAAAAAGGAAGGAGGGAGGGAGGGAGGGAGGAAGGAAGGAAGGAAGGAAGGAAGGAAGGAAGGAAGGAAGGAAGGAAGGAAGGAAGGAAGGAAGGGAGAAAGGAATCATGATCATGTCACTCTTCTGCTTGAAACCTTCCAGCAGTTCCCGTGGTGCTTAGGATGAGGTCCAAAGTCCTTCACATTGCCTAAGGAGCCCTGAAATTCTAGCTCCTTCCAGCTTCATGCCACCACCCTACCTTCTGTTTGCTGTATTTCAGCCACTTTGGCATTTTTAGGTCCTTAGGGCTTAGGACCTTAGGCTTCCCGTAGTCTCTTCCCTCTTTCCCCTACATCCTCACACCCTCATGCCCAAGGCTTTACCTGAATCACTTGGGCTCATCCCTCAGGTCTCACCCAAAAGTTTGCTTTCACAGGTAGGTCTTTCCTGACCTCAGACCTGACCCCCACCCCATCATGTTCCCTGGTTATCTAATCTGTCACAAGCTGTTTTGTCTCCATGGATATTACTTCAACTGTAGTTTAATAGTCCTAGACTACCCTGTAAGCTCCAAAACTGCAGGGACCTCATTTGATTTCTTCATTCTGTATCCCCAGCACTTAACTTTAGTATTTGACACATAATAGGTGTGGCATGAAGGAAGGCAGGAAGGAAGAAAAGGAGGAGGGATGGAGGAAGGGAAGAAGAAGGAAGGAAGGAAGGAAGGAAGGAAGGAAGGAAG
>NW_012117488.1:1352095-1363563 GCF_000951035.1 Colobus angolensis palliatus
GAAGGAAGGAAGGAAGGAAGGAAGGAAGGAAGGAAGGAAGGAGAAGGAAGAAAAGAAGGAAGGAAGGAAGAAAGGAAACAAGTAGGGAGGGAGGGAAGATATGAATGGGCTCTGCACAGGTGTGACTGCACCTAAGCTCAGCTGGTAAGTTCTCAGTTAGTTGACTTGTTTGGTGAGAATATTACAAGAACTGCTCACCATGGGCTGCACTGTGAGGGCTCCTCACAGCCTTAGATCCTCACCCAACACAGTCCTTGACTTAGTGTCAACACTGACCAATGCCACTGAACATGCCACGACCCTGCCTGGAAAGATCTTCCTATGTCACTGATCTAATTCACCACCTCTGTGTGTCCATCACACTTCAAGCACAGACTATTGGAGATAACATAATTCAATATAATTGGTTTTCTGACAGAAATGATTTACAAACTCACTGGGAGGACTGAGAAACTCCATTCTAACCTTCAAAAAATAATCCCAAAGTCAGTCCTATCTCAGGCCGGGGGCTCCAAGGGAGCTTCTGCTGCCCACCCCCGGGAAGCTGGGGAACTAGAAACCTGGAGAACAAGGAAGTGGCTGCTAAGTAGCTGACTCCAAAGCCATGTTGCCTCTACCACAATTGACCCAGCAAGGTGGATGCCCTACTCTCTGCCTATCAAAGCCCAAAGAGCCAGGGCCAGGGCACTGGGACCTCTGCTTCAGCAGGAAAACTAAATTCTCCCCATGCCATGGGCCAGCAGAGGCTTGACTCTGGCTCACAGGGCTCCACTCCTGCCTTCCCAGCCTCAATCAGGAATGTCTGATTGTGCAGCCTCAATCTCATCCAGAACACTAGCTCTCCAGCCTCTGCACTTCAGGCAAGCATGGAGAGAAGACACAGTTATTCCAGTGGTGAGCGGGAGGTGTGGCCAAAGGAGGGGGTCAAGAAAGGAATTAGAATTCAGAAACAAAGGATAGAAAATAACTGACAGGATGAAGAGAGCTGAGATCAAGAAAGTCTACTCCACCTGATGCCCCTGAAGAGCACAGCCAATTACCCTGAAGGGGTTGTGCTAGATAGAATGTAACTTGAAATCCCTTTCGTGTGCCACACTGAAGGAACATAGGTCTTGGAATCAAAAGACCTACTAGGTATTCCGTGATCACTTCATTGAGCCTCAGTTTCTGTGTTTATAAAAACTGGAATGATAGTGTTTAGTAAATACTTATCCTATTTCTTCTCTGCCTAGCACTGACTCATCTATTATGCACAGAAGGCACAGTGCCTACAGCCCAGAATACCTATAAGGGCCAAAAAAAATTAAAATTCCTTTAAAGTCAGAAGAAAAGAGTAATTTAATCTAGCCTGGATTATACTCATCACTTTATCAAAGTAATCATAAAATATAATTTTTAATATTTTTATGAAGCTTCCTTCAAGGTCTCAAGGGCTTAAGTGCAAGGGCCCACAAAAGTCATAATGTGGCCCTGTCTCCACCCTCCTTTTGAAGACCTTTCTCTCCATCATAGCTTGTTCACCTGGTGATAGTAGTGAGTCATCAGCAATCATTTTTGTACGCATGACTCTGCAGTTTTGGTTTGATTGTACCAAGACCTATATTTGACTCAAGCTGGGACAGTTAGAGTCCAATTCACTCAACCCTCATCATTCTGAACATTGTTGACTTGTTTGAGGCATGGCAGGTGAGTAGTATTTGGGGATGGGTCACCTGACTCAACTTGGGCCAATTTCTTCCTTATGAATTTGGGCTTAATTCTGAGATCCAGCCATCATCTGACTAGTCCCTCGATAAAAGAAAACTTGGAATATGAGAATGCTATTTATCAGCGTGTACACTCAAAGAGACAGCCAATCTGAGAGAGAATATGCACAAAAAGAGCAGAGGACTAAGACAGGGAGTGCCAGAGGCATTCCAGTCTCAGGCGCCAGGCTGTTTCTGTGGCTGCAGGTGTCCCGTTCCTGGGATTCTCTGAGACATCAACAGGGCTGAATAGTGTGTGGACCAGGAGCCATATCATTTATAGAACTCTAATACTTACTAGCTGATATGGTTTGGCTGTGTCCCCACCCAAATCTCAACTTGAATTTTATCTCCCAGAATCCCCATGTGTTGTCAGGGGGACCCAAGGGGAGGTAATTGAATCATGGGGACCAGTCGTTCCCATGCTATTCTCATGATAGTGAATAAGTCTCACGAGATCTGATGGGTTTATCAGGGGTTTCTGCTTTTGCCTCTTCCTCATTTTTCTCTTGCTGCCACCATGTAAGAAGTGCCTTTCACCTCCCGCCATGATTCTGAGGCCTCCCCAGCCATGTGGAGCTGTAAGTCCAATTAAATCTCTTTTTCTTCCCAGTCTCAGGTATGTCTTTATCAGCAGTATGAAAACAGATTAATACAGTAAAATTGGTACCAGTAGAGTGGGGCATTGCTGAAAAGATACCCAAAAATGTGGAAGTGACTTTGGAACTGGGAAACAGGCAGAGAATGGAACAATTTGAAGGACTCAGAGGATAACAGGAAAATGTGGGAAAGTTTTAACTTCCTACAGACTTGTTTTTGTTTTATTATTATTATTACATTAAATTCTAGGGTACATGTGCACAGCATGCAGGTTTGTTACATATGTATACATGTGCTGTGTTGGTTTGTTGCACCCATTAGCTTGTCATTTACATTAGGTATTTCTCCTAATGCTATCCCTCCTCCAGCCCCCCACCACAGGCTCCGGTGTGCGATGTTCCCTGTCCTGTGTCCAAGTGCTCTCATTGTTCAATTCCCATCTATGAGTGAGAACATGCAGTGTTTGGTTTTCTGTCCTTGCAATAGTTTGCTCAGAATGATGGTTTCCAGCTTCATCCATGTAGCTACAAAGGACATGAAATCATCCTTTTTCATGGCTGCATAGTATTCCATGGTATGTGCCACATTTTCTTAATCCAGTCTATCATTGATGGACATTTGGGTTTGTTCTAAGTCTTTGCTATTGTGAATAGTGCCACAATAAACATCAGTGTGCATGTGTCTTTATAGTAGCATGATTTATAATCCTTTGGGTACATACCCAGTAATGGGATTGTTGGGCCAAATGGTATTTCTAGTTCTAGATCCTTGAGGAATTGCCACACTGTCTTCCACAATGGTTGAACTAGTTTACACTCCTACCAACAATGTAAAAGCATTCCTATTTCTCCACATCCTCTCCAGCACCTGTCGTTTCCTGACTTCTTAATGATCGTCATTCTAACTGGTGTGAGATGGTATCTCACTGTGGTTTTCATTTGCATTTCTCTGATGGCCAGTGATGATGAGCATTTTTTCATGTGTCTGTTGGCTGCATAAATGTCTTCTTTTGGAAGGTGTCTGTTCATATCCTTTGCCCACTTTTTGATGGGGTTGTTTGATTTTTTTCTTGTAAACTTGTTTATTTGTAGATTCTGGATATTAGCCCTCTGTCAGATGGGTAGATTGCAAAAATTTTCTCCCATTCCCTACAGATTTGTTAAATGGCTTTGCCCAAAATGCTGACAGCAAAATGGACAATAAAATCGAGGCTGAGGTGGTCTCAGATGGAGATTAAGAACTTGTTGGGAACTGGAGAAAAGGTGACTCTTGTTATGTTTTAGCAAAGAAACTGCCAGCATTTTGTCTGCCCTAGAGATTTGTGGAACTTTGAACTTGAGAAAGATGATTTAGGGTATCTGGCAGAAGAAATTTCTAAGCAGCAAAGCATCCAAGAGGTGACTTGGGTAGTGTTAAAGACATTCAATTTTAAAACGGAAGCAGAGCATAAGAGTTTGGAAAATCCGCAGCCTGACTATGTGATAGGAAAGAAAAACCCATTTTCTGGGGAGAAATTGAAGCTGCCTACAGAAATTTGCATAAGTAGCAAGGAGCCTAATGTTAATCCCCAAGACCATGGGGAAAATGTCTCCAGGGCATTTCATGGCAGCCCTCCCATCACAAGCCTGGAGGCCCAGGAGGAAAAAGTGGTTTTGTGGGCCAGGCCCAGGGCCAGGCCCATGCTGTGTGCAGCCTGGGGACTTGGTGCCTGTGTTCCAGCCACTCAAGCCATGGCTGAAAAGGGCCAACATAGAACTCAGGCAGTGGCTTCAGAGGGTGGAAGCCCCAAGCCTTGGCAGCTTCCATGTGGTGTTGAGCCTGCAAGTGCACAGGAGTCAAGAATTGAGGTTTGGAAACCTCTACCTAGATTTAAGAAGATGTATGGGAACTCCTGGATGCCCAGGCAAGTGTTTGCTGCAGGGGCAGGGCCCTCATGGAGAACCTCTGCTAAGGCAGTGCAGAAGGGAAATCTGGGGTCAGAGCACCCACACAGAGTCCCCAATGGGGCACCATCAAGTGGAGAAGAGGGCCACTGTCTTCCAGACCCCAGAATGGCAGCTCCACCAACAGCTTGCACCATGTGCCTGGAAAAGCTGCAGACACTCAACACCAGTTCATGAAAGCAGCTGGGAAGGAGGCCGTACCCTGCAAAGTCACAGGAGCAAAGCTGTCCAAGACCTTGGAAACCCACCTCTTGTATCAGTGACCTGGATGTGAGACCTGGGGTCAAAGGAGATCATTTTAGAGCTTTAAAATTTGACTGTCCCTCTGGATTTTGAACTGGCATGGGCCCTCTAATCCCTTTGTTTTGGTCAATTTCTCCCATTTGAAATGGCTCTATTTACCCAATACCTGTACCCCCATTGTATCTAGGAAATAACTAGTTTGTTTTTGATTTTACAGGCTCATAGGCAGACGGAACTTGCCTTGTTCAGATGAAACTTTGGACTGTGGACTCTTCGGTTAATGCTGATATGAGTTAAGATTTTGGGGGACTGCTGGGAAGGCATGATTGGTTTTTCAATGTGAGGACATGAGATTTGGAAGGGCCAGGGGCAGAATGATATGGTTTGGCTGTGTCCCCACCCAAATCTCAACTTGGATTGTATCTCCCAGAATTCCCACTTGTTGTGGGAGGGACCCAGGGGGAGGTAATTGAATCATGGAGGCAGGTCTTTACCATGCTATTCTCATGACAGTGAATACGTCTCACTATCTTGATCTGATGGGTTTATCAGAGGTTTCTGTTTTTGCTTCTTCCTCATTTTTATCTTGCTGCCACCATGTAAGAAGTGCCTTTTGCCTCCTGCCATGATTCTGAAGCCTCCTCAGCTATGTGGGACTGTAAGTCCAATTAAACTTCTTTTTCTTCCCAGTCTTGGGTATGTCTTCATCAGCAGCATGAAAACAAACTAATACACTAGCTCTGTGACTAAGTTAAGCAAATTTTAACTTCTCTGTAACTTAACTTCCTCTATCATAAAAGGGCAGTGTTGGGAGAATAAAGTGATCTATTAAAAGGGCATAGAATGTAAAATAGAATAAAATATCCTGAAACAGACCTATATATATATATATATATGTGTGTGTATATGTATATATATATATGTGTGTATATATATGTGTGTGTGTGTGTGTGTGTTCAATTTATTTTTAACAGTGGGACAAAGGCAATTCAATGGATAAAAGGTGGTCTTTTTGACAAATGGTGCTGAAACAATTGGAAATCAATATTTTTAAAAATTGACCTTCAATCCATACTTTGCAACATATACAAAGATTAAGTCAAAATAGATCATAGACCTAAATGTAAAAGCCAAAAACTATAAAACTTCTAGAAAAAAAAAATCTCTATGCATTTGAGTTAGACAAAGATTTCTTAGATGCAACATGAAAAGCACAAGCCATAAAAGAAAAAAAATTGATAAATTGAACTTTATCAAAATTCAAAACTTCTGCTTTTTGAAAGACACTGCCAAAAAATAAAAATATAAGTCACAGATGCATATAAAATATTTGAAAAACACATATCTGATAGAAGACTTAGAATATATAAAGAGCTCTCAAAACTCAATAAAAAGGCAAGAAACCCAAAAAGAGTGAGCAAATATTTGAACAAGAACATCACCAAAGAAGATATATGAATGGCAAATAAGCCCATGGAGAAACTCAACATCATTACTCATTAGGGAAATGTAAATTTAAGCCACAGTGAGGTACTACTACACACTATTAGAATGGGCAAAATAAAAAAGACTGAGGATACCATTGACTGGTGAGAAGAAAGAAATATTGGAGCTCTCATAGGCTGATAGGAATACAAATAATGCAGCAGCCCTTACAGAAAACAGCTTGGCAATTTGTTATAAAATTAAACATACACCTAACATACAACTCAGCAATCCTGCTTCTAGATACTTTTATTAAAGAAACATAAAAAAATGTGTACAGTGAAAACTTGTAAACAGGTTTATAGTAGTTTTATTCATAATTATCAAAAACTGGAAACCCAGGTGTCCTCCAGCTGGTAAATGAATGAACAAATTGTGGTACACTCATACAATGGAACGTTACTTAGCAGTAAAAAGGACAAATGAATCTGAGTGGGGAAAAAGTTCGATTCAAAAGGCTACATACCATATGAACAATTATTATGACTTTTTGGAAAAGACAAAATTATAGGACAGAAAAGAGATCAGTAGTTGCCAATGGCTGGGGGTGGAGAGAATGGTTGGCTACAAAGGGGCATGTATTAGTCAGGGTTCTCTAAAGGGAGAGAACTAATGGAATATATATATATAGAGAGAGAGAGAGAGAGGACTTTATTAAGTATTAACTCATTAACTCACATGATCACAAGGTCCCACAATAGGCCAACTGCAGGTTAAGGAGCAAGGAGAGCCAGTCCAATTTCTGAAACTGAAGAACTTGGAGTCTGATGTTCTAGGGCAGGAAGCATCCAGCATAGGAGAAAGATGTAGGTTGGGAGGCTAAGCCAGTATGTCTTTTCACATTTTTCCGCCTGCTTATATTCTAGCTGTGCTGGCAGTGGATTAGATTGTGCCCACCTAGATTAAGGGTGGGTCTGCCTTTCCCATCGCACTGACTCAAATGTTAATCCCCTTAGGCAACGCCTCACAGACACACCCAGGATCAATACTTTGTATCCTTCAATCCAATCAAGTTGACACTCAGTATTAACCATCACAGAGCATAAGAGAATTTTTTTTTTTTTTTTTTTTTGGAAACATGCTCTCACTCTGCTGCCTAGGCTGGAGCGCAGTAGTGTGATCTTGGCTGACTGCAACCTCCATCTCCCAGGCTCAAGTGATCCTCCCACCTCAGCCTGCCAAGTGGGTGGACTACCAGCGTGAGCCACTGCACCTGGTTAATTTTTGTATTTTTTGTAGAGACAGGGTTTCACCATGTTGCCTGGGCTGGCCTTAAACTTCTGGGCTCAAGTGATCCACTTGCCTTGGCCTCTCGAAGTGCTGGGATTACAGATGTGAGCCACTGAGCCCAGCCCATAAGGGAACTTTTGAGGTGTCAGAAATGTTCTATATCTTGATTGTGGTGGAGACTAAAAAATTGTATGGGTTTATCAAAACACAGACCTATACGCTACAAATGATGAATGTTACTGTAAGTAAATGATATTTCTTCTGGGAATTCTTCATTTCATGGAGAAAAAAAGTAACTTCGTTTGCTTAAACTAGTACCAATGTGTTTCTATAACTTTCAGTCAAGACTTCTAAGTGAGACTCCCTGGATGAAGATGGCAAATAAGAGGCAAGAGTAACTTGCAGCTCCCACTTGGACAGACAGGGCAGCATGTGGAGACTCACATAGCGAACTTTTGCTCCAAGAACTGCCACAGCAACATACCAGGAAAGTTGAAAGAATCCACAGACCCTTTGAAAGAACTGAATAATCACTGCAATCTCCCTGAGACTCTGAAAAACTATGAGTCTGCTTGCTTTCTCAATGGGAAGGCTGGTGGTCTGGAGCAAGTTTTCAGTCCTCCTCACCAGATGCCTGGAAATAGACTCAGCCCTGTTGCAGGGCACAGTGGGAGTGAGACCAGCCTTGAGGACTGCGGGCTGCATGGAAGCAGGGTGAGGCCTGTGACTGCCAGCTTTCCCCTACTTCCCTGGTGACCTGCGTGATGCAGCATAGTCAGCCATAATCCCCCGGGAACATAACTCCACTGGTCTGGGAACTACACCCCCATCTCCCACAGCAGCCATAGCAAGCTCCACCCAAGAGGAGTCTGAGTTCGGACACGGCTGACCCTGCCCCTACCTGATGATCTTTCTCTACTCTTCCTGGTTGTGAAAGACAAAGGACATAATCTCTTGGGGGCTCTATAGCCCAACCTACCACCTGATCCTCCCATAAAACCAAAGCTGATGTGCTCTTGAAAGTGCCACCTACTGGCTGGAGGCCAATCAACGTAAAACTGGTGCACTAAACAAAAATACAAACAAGGACCCTCACAGAGTCCACTTCGCTCCCCTGCTACCTCCACCAGAGCAGGTGCTGGTATCCATGGCTGAAAGACCTGAAGATGGATCACATCACAGGACTCTTTGTAGACACTCCCCAGTACCAGCCTGGAGCCTGGTAGCACCGCTGGGTGGCCAGACCCGGAAAAGCAAAAGCAATCACTGCAGTTTGGCTATAGGGAAGCCCATCCCGAGGGGAAGGGGGAGAACACCACATCAAGGGAGCACCTCATGGGACAAAATATTCTGAACAGCAACCCTGAGTCCCAGATCTTCCCGCTGACGTAGTCTACCCAAATGAGAAGGAACCAGAAAAACAATTCTGGTAATAGGACAAAACAAGGTTCTTTAACACCCCTAAAAGATCATGCCAGCTCACCAACAATGGATCCAAACCAAGATGAAATCTCTGAATTGCCCAAAAAAGAATTCAGAAAGTTAGTTACTAAGCTAATAAAGGAGGTACCAGAGAAAGGTGAACTCCAAATTAAAGAAATTGAAAACATGATACAGGATATGAAAGGCAAAATCTTCAGTGAAATAGACAGCATGAATAAAACTAATCACAACTTCCAGAAATCAAGGATGCACTTAGAGAGATGCAAAATGCACTGGAAAGTCTCAGCAATATAAACAAATAAGCAGGAGAAAGAACTTCAGAGCTCAAAGACAAAGCTTTCAAATTAACCCAATCTGTCAAAGACAAAGAAAAAAGAATTTTCAAAAACGAGCAAACCCTCCAAGAAGTTTGGGACTATGTTAAGCATCCAAACCTAAGAATAATTGGTGTTGCTGAGGAAGAAGAGAAATATAAAAGTCTGGAAAATATATTTGGGGGAATAATCAAGGAAAACTTCCCTGGCCTTGCTAGAGATCTAGACATCTAAATACAAGAAGCTCAAAGAGCACCAGGTAAATTCATTGTGAAAAGATCATTGCCTAGGCACATAGTTATCAGGTTATCTAAAGTTAAGATGAAGGAAAGAAACTTAAGAGTTGTGAGGCAAAAGCAACAGATAACTTATAAAGGAAAACCTATCAGATTAACAGCAGATTTCTCAGCAGAAAACCTACAAGCTGCAGACATTCAATGCCAGCCCAAAAAAGCAGCCGGGAAGGGGGCTATATCCTGCAAAGCCACAGGGGCAAAGCTGCCCAAGGCTGTAGGAGCTAACCTCTTGCATCAGCGTGACTTGGATGTGAGACATGGAGTCAAAGGAGATCATTTTGGAACTTTAAGGTTTAATGACTGCCCTACTAGACTTCGGACTTGCATGGGGCCTGCAGCCCCTTTGTTCTGGCCAATTTCTCCCATTTGGAACAGCTGTATTTACCCAATGCCTGTACACCCCATTGTATCTAGGAAGTGACTAACTTGTTTTTTATTTTACATGCTCATAGGTGGAAGGGACTTGCCTTTTCTCAGATGAGACTTTGGACTTGGACTTTTTTTTTTTTTTTTTTGAGACGGAGTCTCACTCTGTCGCCCGGGCTGGAGTGCAGTGGCCAGACCTCAGCTCACTGCAAGCTCTGCCTCCCAGGTTTACGCCATTCTCCTGCCTCAGCCTCCCGAGTAGCTGGGACTACAGGTGCCCGCCACCTCGCCCAGCTAGTTTTTTGTATTTTTTAGTAGAGACGGGGTTTCACCGTGTTAGCCAGGATGGTCTCGATCTCCTGACCTCGTGATCCGCCCGTCTCGGCCTCCCAAAGTGCTGGGATTACAGGCTTGAGCCACTGCGCCTGGCCGGACTTGGACTTTTGAGTTAATGCTAGAATGTGAAGAATTTGTAGGACTGTTGGAAATGCATGATTATGTTTTGAAAGGTGAGGACATGAGATTTGAGAGGGGCCAGGGGCAGAATGATATGTGTTGGCTGTGTCCCCATCTAAATCTCATCTTGAATTGTAGTTCCCATAATCCCTGTGTGTCATAGGAGGAACCCAGTGGGAGGTAATTGAATCATGGCGGCTGTCAACCCCATGCTGCTGTTCTTGTGATAGTGAGTGAATTCTCACAAGATCTGATGGTTTTATAAGGGACTTCTCCTGCTTTTGCTCAGCACTTATCCTTGCTGCTGCCATGTGAAGAAGCACATGTTTGCTTCCCATATTGCCATGATTGTAAATTTCCCGAGTCCTCCCCAGCGATGCTGAGCTGTGAGTCAATTAAACTTCTTTCCATTATAAACTACCCAGTCTCGGGTATGTATTAGCAGCATAAGAATGGGCTACTACATACTGGAAGTCCTAGCCAGAGCAATCAGACAAGTGAAAGAAATGAAGGGCATCCAAACTGGTACAGAGGAAGTCAAACTGTCACTGTTTGCTGATGATATGATCATATACCTAGGAAACCCTAAAGACTCATCCAAAAAGTTCCTAGAACTGATAAATCAATTCAGCAAAGTTTCAGGATACAAAATTAATGTACACAATCAGTAGCTCTGCTATACACCAAAAACAACCAAGCTGAGAACCAAATCAAGAATGCAACCCCTTTTATAATAGCTTCAAAAAAAATTAAGTAATTAGGAATACACCTCACCAAGGAGGTGAAAGACCTTTACAAGAAAAACTACAAAATACTGCTGAAAGAAATCATAGATGACACAAACAAATGGAAACACATCCCATGCTCATGGGTGGGTAGAATCAATATTGTGAAAATGACCATACTGCCAAAATCAGTTTACAAATTTAATGCAATTCCCATCAAAATACCATCATCATTCTTCACAGAACTAGAAAAAGCAATCTTAAAGTTCACACGGAACCAAAACAGAGCCTCATAGCCAAAGCAAGACTAAATGAAAAGAACAATTCAGGAAATATCACATTACCTGACTTCAAACTATACTATAAGGTCATAGTCACCAAAACAGCATGTACTAGTATAAAAATTGGCACACAGACTGGGCACAGTGGCTCACACCTGTAATCCCAGCACTTTGGGAGGCTGAGGTGGAGGGATCGCCTGAAGTCAGGAGTTCGTCTCAGCCTGGCCAACATGGCAAAACCCCGTCTCTACTAAAACTACAGAAATTTAGCTGGGCATGGTGGCAGATACCTGTAATCTCAGCTACTTGGGAAGCTGAGGCAGGGAGAATCGCTTGAACTC